>NW_024884364.1:34575097-34761121 GCF_019232065.1 Centrocercus urophasianus | reverse complement strand
AATTATAACATCTTGGTTATACAGATGAGTTTCAACAAGGCCAAATGCCAGGTCCTGCACTTTGGCCACAACAACCCCAAGCAATGCTACAGGCTTGGGGCTGAGTGGCTGGAACACTGTGTAGAGGAAATGGACCTGGGGGTATTGATTGATGCTTGGCTGAACATGAGCCAGCAGTGTGCCCAGGTGGCTAAGAAGGCCATGGCATCCTGGCTTGCATCAGGAATGGTGTTGCCAGCAGGAACGGGGAATGGGCTGCCCAGGGCGGTGGTGGAGTCACTGACCCTGGAGGTGTTCAAGCAACATTTGAATTTTGTGTTGAGGGACATGGTTTAGGGATAACTATTGGTGATAGGTGGATGGTTGGACTGGGTGATCTTTTAGGTCTTTTCCAACCTTGGTGTTTCTATGATTCTGTGATTCTCCAGGGATCTGTAGAGATAGTAAGTACGCCCAAGCAAAAAGCAAAGCTCACATAAGGGGCAATTCCTGGTGTGCAGGAGCTGACAAATCTCACTTTTATCGGTTTTTGTCAACAAAAGCCTTTATGCAGCATCTTCATAGCAGACAGCCACTAGTTTAATAATTCGCATTGGCCTCCAATCAAGGATACAACTGCACTGTTCCAGAGCATTTAGACAAAGGCACCAACCAAATTTCACAAGAAAGTGCCGCAGTCTCCATCATTCTTACACAACACTATGGCCAATACCATCCAACATTCCTTCTGCTGAAAGAAATACATCATGTTGAAAAAAAAGTCAAGATCCAGCCTGTGTAGTGCTGCCAGTTCACTTTGCCACTGCAGCCAAATACAAGCGGTACTAAACTTCAGATGTTAATTTAGAAGTCTCTGTTCTCCCCTTGCTCATTTATTTCTGGGTTCTGCATGGGTCTGCTTTGATCTGTGTATCCCCTTAGTCCATTCACAGACCACCCGTTTGCTGCCTTACAAGCCACCACAATGTGTATGTGTACCGTGGACTGAAACACCCTCTCTTTTTCCTTCCAGAGCCTTACTATTACAAAATGCCAAGAGTGAAACTATATTGTACATTAAGTAGTAATGGAAAAAACTACCTAGCAGGACACCTCCAATAGATTCAATAATGAGAATACAAAGGATATAGTGAAAAAAAAACAAAAAACAGAGGGACAGAAAATGTTGCCTACTTCAGAGAAAATGCAAAATAAACTTTTTCTCAAAGCATGCATGCTTTATTGCATGTATACAAGCAGAAGGAGATAGATGAAGTCTCAGAGGATTGTACAGTGGTTTATTAAGAGCACAGAAAAAGATGCAGAAGCAACAAAGTAACTTTCTCACTAGTCAGTTGATTGGGTCCCAGTAAGAATCGTAAAATCATAAGGAGAACAAGAGTCACAGTCATGGCAATTATTAAGAGGTAGCATAGATAAGAGCCAACACCTGATTCCTTCACATACCCTACAGTTCATCTGCCCTCAAGCTTGCCCAGGTTCCTGGCCTTCATCTCTGCTGGTCCCTGATAAACTCACACTATCTTTCCACACTGCAAAACTGTGCTCAGGGATACTCCATCCATTATGGATGATACATTCCTTCCTGCGCTGTGCCTAACAGCCTTGGTGCTTGCTGCTCAGGAAACTCAATACACATCCCATACCCTTCTGTGACTACCCATTAAAGCACTTATCCTTTCCATGAAATTATGAAGTTGTATGGCTCTAAAAATAGGCAGAGTGGTCTGGTTTGAAGCTGCGAAGCTTAAAGAATCAGTCAAGAGCAAAAAGCAGCCTGCTCTTCTCTATGAATATGAGAAAGTAATTTCCAAGGGCCTGAGACGCTTTGTTGCGCTTTTCTTTGAGAAGTAAATGACTCTGGCTTGAGTGTTGCCAACACAGAAAAATTGAGAAGTAAAAAGCAGCATGCTGTTTCATCGCCTTTTTAAGTCATCGATAGAACAAAATTTCAAATTGCTACGGCAACTGGCTTAAACAATACTCTGGAACTTGTGTGTATTTGTTCTATGACCTAAGACTGTGCTATTCTGCAAGGCAAAGGCATTAAGTCAGGACTTTATTCCTTTAACATATGGTGCCCAGGAAGATATTTGCTCTTGTGTTTTGTACTATGCACACAGTTAAGTGCACCAGCAGTAAGATTCATAAAGAAAGGCATTAGTTACTTGCATGTAAACCCCAAAACCTATGTATGGATTTAAAATATATGGAAATAAAATTAGAGACATAAAACTAAAGTTGCATAGATCCAGATGAGTGTTAACGAGTGTGAAGGCCTGAAAGAATAATGTGTTATTTTACTATTATTGTAACATATGTTTATCTTTAAAGAAGGTGGCTGTAAAAGGTATCACACAGAGGTTTAAGTCTGGTGGGTAAGTGCAAGTAGTGCTGGATTAGGTGGCTGGGGACTAGGCAAAGATCAAGGAAATTACGTCATTCCTGAATTCAGAGAACTCACCAAGGGAACGGGGGAGAATTCCACCAGAAAGCATTTTAGGAGAGTTGAACAGGAGGATGCTGGTGTACGTGTCTTTTAAATTCAGGAGCAGCTAACTCTCTGTGATGCATCCCACAAATAAGGCTAGAGATTGCAGTTCTGAAAGCATTGTTCCCTTCTGGATCAGTATCCGGAGATCCTTCTATTAAGTGACAAATTCAGCTCCCAGTATGAGACAGTAGATTTCGGCTCCTTTGCAGCAGGCTCTCCTCCTCTGACACCGTGATTATTGTGTACTGCAAAGCAACAAACTGCTTTTTGGGAACGTGTGTTTCAATGAAAACTGACCTATAAGGATGGGTTGATTTAAGACATGGGTGTCTAAGCTTTTGGCTTGCCTGGGCTGCACTGAGCAAAGAGGGATTGTCTTGGGCTGCATGAAAAAAAGGTTTTTATGAAAGTCTGGTAAAGAGGCATGATCACATTTTCCTTTGAGTTGAATATCTGATTGCAATGCAGTACATTCTGTTAGAAAATTTGCAGGTAAATTATGTCAACTGAAAATGGAGTCACAAAGACACCCAAAATAAAGGTAATTTTTCATCAGTCTTGAAACCAGTTTTCAAATTCTTTATCAAAACAGAAAGCAAGGCTGCATATTTTTCACTGTTCAAAGGGCTGTGTTTAGCCAGTGTATCCAAATCCAAAAAAATTATTTGTCATCACTTGAGTTAGCACAGCACTGTGACCTCCTCAGGTCCTCGTTTCAGCCCAGATGGGATTCATAGTGCACTGCTGTTCAGTTGGTACCGTGGGGCTGGGCTTTGTCTCACAGTTTCCATGATGGTGAGGGACAGAGGGAGGTCGCAGTGTGAGCTGGGCTGGGCTGCATGTGTCCTGTGGGCTGTGAGTTGGACATGCCTGCTCTAAGGGAATGGCCATGCGCTCACTGCATGCTGTTGCTGTTCCTGGCAGTGCCAAGGATAGGGCTCACAGTGAGACAGATATAGAAGGGTTTTGAGATGTGGGTTTCACCGAGAGGGCACACAGTAAATATATGATATATCTTAGCTTCAATAATATTTTCAGCAGTGAGTTTGGAGAGACCTGAAGAGCACTTTCACAGGCGAAACTGGAATTCAAAATAGTCCTGACTAAATAAAAATGTGATCTGAAATCAAGAGGATGAGACTCAGTGAGAGCAGGAAAGCTCTGATGTGCATCAGATTGAGCTGGCAAGACCAACAGCACTGCTGTGCAAAGAGATGCGGGGCTCAGAGCAAACCGGGGAGCAGGCATGAATCAACAATGTGATACTGTTGTACAAAAGGCAAATGTCATTCCAGGACATAGAAGCCTGCACTGTAAACAATTGCTCTGCTCTGCTCAGCATCCATGAGGCTGAAGCAGCTGCCCTGCACCAGGGCTTGGCACTGGACCTTGCTGGGGAAGAGGGTAGAGAGGAACTGCAAGGGGCTGGAGCACAGAGGAAAAAGCAGAAGGAATAATTTGTTTAGGCTAGAAAAGAGTTCCGCTGTAACCACTCATTAGAACAATATTAAATGCTGAAATTCACAAGGTTGCTGGCTGCTCTGGGAAGCTCTGGGAGAGTTGGAGCACTCCAGCAGGGAGGTGGTCCCAACATGCTTGGGAATGAGCAGGCTGCAGAGGTGACCCAGATTCACTCAGAGCTTCAGAGCCGGGAACAGCCCTGATGGTCTCCCAGGCCATCTGCCCACCCTCAATGTTTACAGTTTTGCAGTCCCACCCTCTCCTTGACCAAGATCCAAATGCATCAGACTTACCAGCTTTGAGCTCACATCACTGGTGGAAGGAGCAAAGGAGACATCGCACCATGCTGTGTATGTTAGTGAATGATGCTCACTGGCAGCATGTACTGTGGAAGTGGGCTTTGGACATGAGGGGTGGGAAGGACAGGATCCAGCTGCCTGTCTGTCCTCCTTCCAGCACCCTGGGGGGCTGGGCAGACATATTCCACCACAAGGAAGAGAAAAGACAGTAGAAAATCCCTTCTGGCTCTGGGTCTGCAGATGGGTTAGATTCATAAAAAGAGATAATCCAGTCAATTGAGAAGGTTTGGCACTAGAAGCAGGTTGATTCCCACTCTTCTTCAGACATTTCTTTATATAGACAGAAACTGGTTTGGAGGGTGAGGATGGGGTTACCTGCCTCACCCGTTCACCACTGGCCTGTTTCCATACTTGCTGGGGTTGCCTCTGCTGAGTCCTGTTGGTTTCAGGAGGTGAAAGGGAATGGTATCTCTCGCCATGGTCAAAATATGCCTACTTGTCTTCAGAAAACCAAAATCTCACTTTACTTAATAAAAAGTGCATCAATATATATACATGTATACACATACAACTTGATGTTCTGGCATTCAGATTGATACATCCAGTGGTGTTCTTATTTGCACAGTGTACCATAGCTGCTTTTCTGATGTCTTTCAAGTAACCCTCACCCACTCACTTCTTTCCCTTATACTTCTTACAGAATAAGGATTTTGATAAAGCATTTCAAGATTTCATCCACACTGAAAGGCGCTACAGCCCCCAGAGGTCTCCAGCACACTCATTACAGTACAATAGGTCCTGTTTACAGGCTCAGGATTTCATTCTGCACAACGTTACCCATGAAATTAAAAAACAAACTGCACTAAGCAATGTCAGGAATAGTCTCTCTCAGTCCAAGGTGAAGACAATGCACCAAAGCTGTGTCTAGGATTATTTTATACCATAGTATTTTCATAGAATCATAGAATCAACAAGGTTGGAAAAGACCAACAAGATCATCTAGTTGAACCTTTAGCCCATTGCCACCATGCCAACTGCCCATGTCTCTCAGTGCCACATCTGCACATCTCTTGATTACCTCCAAGAGCAGTGACCCCAGCACATCCCTGGGCAGCCTGTTCCAATGCATCACCACCCTTTCTGAGAAGGTTCCAATCTGAACTTCCCCCAGCATAACTTGAGGCCATTCTCTCTCATCCTATCACTGTTACCTCAGAAAAGAGGCTGATCCTCACCTCACCACAGCCTCCTTTATGGTAGTTGTAGAAAATGATAAGGTCTTCCCTGAGTCCCTCTTTTCCAGACTAAACAATCCAAGTTCGCTCAGCTGCTCACCATGAGATTTGAGCTTCAGACTCTTTAGAGCTCTGTTGCCCTTCTCTGGACATGCTCCAGGGCCTCAATGCCCTTTTTCTGGTGAGGGGCCCAAAACTGAACATAGTACTTGAGGTACAGCTTCACCACTGCAGAGCACAGGAAGGCGATCCCCTCCCTGGTACTTCTGACTACACTATTTCTGATACAAGCCAGGATGCCATGGCCTTCTTGGCCACCTGGGCACACTGCTGGCTCATGTTCAGCTGAGCATCAACCAACAACCCCAGGTCCATTTCTCTATGCAGTCTTCCAGCCACTCAGCCCCAAGCCTGTAGCATTGCCTGGGGTTGTTGTGGCCAAAGCGCAGGACTCAGTGTTTGGTCTTCTTGAAATTCATTCACTCAGCCCAGCTATCCAGCCTGTCCAGATCCCTCTGTAGAGCCTTCCTTCCCCCAGGCAGATCGACACTTCCAGCCAACTTGGTGTCATCTGCAAACTTACTGAGCATGCACCCAAACTCCAGATGGTCAATAACGATATTGAACTGGGCCAGATCCAGTACTGACCTACAGGGAACACCACTTGTGACTGGTTGCCAGTTGAATTTGACTCCATTCATCGTCACTCCCTGGGCCTGGCCCTCCAGTCGGTTTTTTACCTGGCAAAAAGTACACTTGCCCAAGCCATGGGCTGCTGGCTTCTCCAGAATACCGTTGGAGACAGAGACAAGACTTTACTGAAGTCTAGGTAGATTATGTCTACAGCCTTTCCTTCATCCGCTAGATCACTCGGTTGTAGAAGGAGATGAAGTTGTTCAAGCCAAATCTCTGTCTGATCCTCTGGTAATCCCACACATGTCACATGATCTGGAAAAAAAAATGGAATACTTCATGAATTTACCTGTCGTCCTTGTGCAGGGTCCATATAATCTTCTTTGTATCAGTTTGGTGTTAGTATATGTGCCGCCAAAGCATGAAAAACAGCTGCAAAGCAGATATAGATAGATAGATAGATAGATAGATAGATAGATACGTATGTATGTATGTAAACTGCCTCTCTGCAGTGGGTGCTCTCTGTTCTTGTTTTCCGCACTCTCCGACCATGGGGTCACTGCCAGTAATTTTACCACTAATGCGTCAACTCCATCAGATAGCTGGCATTTTGGTGGTACCTGCAGGCAGCAACAGAATGAAAATAAGTAACAGGAAATTAAACAAGCTCCTTTATAATTTAATTTCAATTAATTTGTTGTCTAGTCTTTTCAACAAGCTAATGTTGAACATCCCTGTTTTCTTAGTAGCTGTAGCCCACAGTGTGATCACATCAGAGAGTAACACTGCCCTCTGAAACTGGTCCAGAGCAACACAGGTGTAAACCTTCCCCACCACTCATACCAGAACATTCAGACCTTTCCACAAGACCCCTGTTGGCTTAGTAGTAAATCTGCAGAATCAAACAGATGATCCTATGCAGGGTAGAAATGTCCTTCCCGTCAGTGGTTATGATTTAATGCTTGTGCCTGCTATGTGTGTCAAGTAGCACAAGGCATTGTATTTTACCAATATCACATCTCTCTGGAAATATGTATCCCTTCAGATCCCCTTAGAGGGTCTGCCATGGAGAGGGACAGAGGGAAGTGATTTCCTCGATGAACCAAAAGTCTTTCCTCTGCCCCCATCCTCGTGACTGCTTCCTTGCAGGGCAGTGCACGCTACCAGGGTTTCTGAGAATGGAAAAGGAACATGTGATAGTGCTTTTAATGTCTGTTGCTTTTCCATGCCCTCCTCTGTGCTTGTCTCCTGGGGCTGTGCAAAACCTCCAGCCAAAAAAGCGCTTTGAGTAACCCTCCAAAAATCCTCCTCCACAGAGTCCAGTGTGCTGTTCCTGTGGGACATTACTGAGAAACAAAAAGCACTGTGGGCTTCCTAGTCATACAAAAGACCTTGTCAAAAAGAACAAACACACAAGTATCTCAGTTATTCTATTTAGCATAATTGCTGACTCTCACAAAGACCTTATCTCCATTGTTTGAGATGCAACCTCCAGCTTTGACAGCACTGGCATCATCACAGTCTTCATAGCCTGGGTTATGAAACACTGTGGTTGCTCCAGGCTTAGTGATTTTGCTTTGTTATTACATTACAACTATTGCGCTTCACAGCATCTCATGCAGAGGAAACACTCAAGGGCCCAGTCTTCAACTGGGACTCACCCTGTGAAGTGTATTTATATGTCAGAAAGAAATATGAAGCTGAAGGATATATTCATTACCCAGTATATGAAACTTCCATTCCCCCTGGCTCTCAAATGCCACACTGTCACAGACAGGAAACTTCTGCATTTTTATCAGTTATATACACTGCAAATTAAAAATGAAATAAAAAGGAAATGTTACTAGGGTCAAATTAGATTTTAGCAGAGATCCTCATAGAGCAAATAACTTGGAATATGTGCCACAACTAAAATGTTTCAATAAAAAATAGCATGTATTATGCATTTTCAATAGCTTTCTCCTGAACTGCATAATGTATTTTAGATAAGAATCCATTCAGAGATAGAAAAATTCCAGCCATTAAAAGCATGAGCTGATTACGACGTCCAAGAACTTGTTCACTTGGGCTTTACAAGCTTATTGATGCCATGAAGTTGTAGTAGGTTCCACAGTTCATGTATCTTTGGTGGAGATTAAGTTGATATTTTGGAGGAAAACCTTTCTGTGCCTGGTATCCCCCAAGGAGATAGCACAGCCCAGTGTCTTCTTTCTTAATTCAATACAAGATTACCTTAAAAGGATAAAAAACTAGAACTCTGCCGCAAGACTGAGAATTCTTGGTAATTTCATAACAGTTGCATGTCATTGGTGAATCACACCCGTGACACAAATTAGAAGCAGGTAGAAAATTGTGGTTTCTGGCTTGACAGAAAGATGGAATTTACTTTCCCAGAAAATGCTGACAGATATTGACAAAAATAAGTATAGATAGATTTTCAACATTGTCTAATCGGTCCAATTAGGGAAAAATAAATCCATAAAACCTCTGACAAAGTGAAAAAATATTGTAATGTTGATATTTTTAAAATGAAATGAAATGGTTTTATGACTGAAAGCAGTGTTCCAGCATTCACTGAAGTATTTGAAACATTGGTTTCCAGGCAAAATGAGCCCTTTTTTTCATCTACGAATGATTTTTTTTTCACTCTTCATCCAAAACACTGAATATTCTCTTTTTGGGGCAACCTGAAACAAACTGCATTGCGGTTCTTTCAGCACTGCCAATGAACTGAAAAAGCAGTTTTTATTAGCCAAGCTCTACTGACAGGTCCTACACCCTGTTTTAATTCTTCAGAATCTGTTTTCCAGCAATTGCGGGTGTTCAGGCAGAGCATATGTGTGTATTTATGTGTAAAATAAACTCTGGCACGAAGACTTAATGTGACGTGAGAAGGTTTTTGATTTATGACTGAAAAACTTCCTGGCTTTGTTTTGTTTCTTCTAAAGATGAACTTAAAGAGTATGTTAGAAGGATGCTTTATTTTAACCTAGGATTCTTGTCTCTTTATCTAATGACATGTAAGAAGATCAAAGTTCAAAGCTGCCATTTTTGCCTCTATCTGAAACACACCAGAAGAAGTTAACTCTGGAAGTGATACTGATGTCATGGATTTTTCATGTATCATTTCTCACACTCACCTTTGGTGAGTCAGATGATTGGAGTCATCCTGGGCAGAAAAAAAACAGATGAGGTTTAACAAAAGCAAGTGTAGAGTCTTGCATCTGGGGAGGAATAATTGCATGCACCAGTACAGGTCAGGGGATGAGCTGCTGGAGGGAGCTCTGCGGGGAGGGTCCTGGGTGTCCTGGTGGACGACAGGTTGGCCATGAGCCAGCAGTGTGCCCTTGTGGCCAAGAGGGCCAATGGCATCCTGGGGTGCATTAAAAAGAGCGTGGCCAGCAGGTCGAGGGAGCTGATCCTCCCCCTCTACTCTGCCCTGGTAAGGCCTCATCTGGAGTACTGCGTCCAGTTCTGGGCTCCCCAGTACAAAAAAGACAGGGATCTCTTGGAAAGAGTCCAGCGGAGGGCCACAAAGATGGTGAAGGGCCTGGAGCATCTCTCCTACGAGGAAAGGCTGAGTGAACTGGGTCTGTTCAGCCTTGAGAAAAGAAGACTGAGAGGGGACCTGATCCAGGTCTATAAGTATCCAAGGTGTGGGGGGCAGAGTGGCGAGGACGGACTCTTTTCAGTGGTGAGTGGAGACAGGACAAGGGAAAACGGCCGGAAACTGCAGCATAGGAAGTTCTGCACAAATGTGCAAAGGAACTTCTTTACAGTGAGGTGACGGAGCACTGGAACAGGCTGCCCAGGGAGGTGGTGGAGTCTCCTTCTCTGGAGATGTTCAAGACCTGCCTGGATGCCTACCTGTGCGACCTGCTGTAGGGAACCTGCTTTGGCAGGGGGGTTGGACTCCATGATCTCTGGAGGTCCCTTCCAACCCCTACGATTCTGCGATTCTGTGATTCTGTGATTCTGAGTCTTCAGTGGTTACTTTTTTACAGCTGTAAGTAGTTGTTGAGTTACAGGAGTATCCGTGGAAGCCAAAAGCAAAACAGTTTCCTTAATGGGAGACACTCTAATACAGGGACAGCTCTTTAACAATAGGGAAACGGTCTCCTCCCTTCCCACTTGTCCTTTGGTTAGTCTCTGAGTTTTGTGCAGTCATCTCTTCCCCAGCTGTCACAGAATAGCAGCTTTCAGAAAAATAAGACGTAAGTAACATTTTTCCTCTTCAGCACTACCACTGTCCCACCACAGCTCTGTGTTGCCACCCCTCTTGGTTACCCACATTTGATCTGGTACTGCAAGGACCGGAGAATAAGTAATCCATCACTAGGGTAGGGCGCTGTAAAATATGGCCTCATGGGGAAAGTGTGCTGTATAAACCAAAGCACAAATGACATTAAAAGAAGAGCCTCAGAGGATAGTTTGTGTGAGCAGGAGAAAAAAAGAAATTAGGTACGGTTATACCTCACATAAGCCTTGACCTATCCAGGCCATGCTCTTTATGCAGGATATCTTGTGTGCAGTAAGAGAAAGTACCTCTCGGAAAGTAAAAGATAAACAGTTTTAAAGTTCTGGTGCATGGCAGCATCCAAGAGGAGGCTGTTTGTGACATCCATCCCACCCAGGCAGCTCTGCTGGGAGCATGGGTTCATTCACTCTGCTCTTTCACCAAATAATAAAAAGAAGTGCTGAAAAACATAGGGATATTTCCTCAACAGTGATCCTGACAAGGAAATTATCTGGTATGTGTGTGAGATATTTCCTAACATACCACACGTAACATGAAATAGCCAATTCATGAAAAACAATAGATGAAAGTGTGATTTTTATGCACAAACATGCACACACATACACACAGGTTGCTCCAAAAGTAATGCCACATATTCTATGATGATGACTGATTTCAGAGGCATATTTTGGTGGTATGGCAGTAGAGGCTGAACCTTTCCACCAACATTAGATTACATTTTGTTTCCTTGTGACAGATGTTTGTCACCGAATTCCTCCATGCAGAAAAAATGGCACTCATTGACATTCATTGATACTGAATGTTGATGGAGACCAGGCAGTGGATGTGAGCACAGTGAGGCTGTGGGTAGTGCATTTCAGCAGTGGTGATAGCAACAGTGGGTCACTTCTGCTGGTGCAGATTGTTATGAACATGGCATGCAGGCTCAGGTTCATTGCTGGTGAAAATGCATAGCTAATGGTGATGAGCAGTTGAAAAATAATGTTTTGTAGCTGAGAATTTGCTCTATCAAGTAGTATTATTATGCTCTTTTAATTGTTGCAATTTCCATGGAAATAAACAGGAGGCATTACTTTCAGCACAACCTATGTATATGTTTTTTTCAGTCATCACATTTTAATATGATATATACATATACATGTGCATACGTATATACACACATATATACAAATAAATACACCTTTTTCCCTTATTTTTTTCACAGAGACACTCTGGTATAAGTTATTTGTGCTAATATACAACTCATGCTGTAGGCATTCATACAAATGTATGAATTTCTCTCCATCACAGCTTCAAGTGGTTGTAAGGGAAACAAGAGTGTATTTTGTTTTAATCCAATTCTTCCTCTGGTTTGACTCTGAGGTTTACAGAACTAAATCTTCTGCATGTGTCTTCCAGGTACTCCTGCCCTGGCAATGTCAACTGCTGCATGAGAGCACAACCACTCCAGCAAAACATGCTTGTGGCTCTGAGTTTACTGTATTTCAGATCCAAGAATACTTTTCAGCTACTACTGAAATTGACAGAACTTGTGTTGGGTGAAATATTCCCCTAAATTGTGTTTAAATTGGGTGAGTTTAATCCTGATTGTAGAGCACTCAGCTGCAAAGCTCATTCTGTCTTCTGAGGAACCAATCTTTATTTGCTGTGGTTTTTTGATGAGCAGATTGGCAGCATCACTCAAACTAAATCCTCTCCTAGGAAAAGTCCTCTGAGTACCCCCAAAGTGCTACACAGCTGCCGAATATAGGGAACTTATTTGTCATGAGGCACAATAAGATAAAAATCATTAGACTGCCTCAGAATTGTGCTGGCTGCTCAGGAATGGCAGAAGAAAGCACTGTGTGGGCACTCAGATCTGCAGACGTGACTCTGACCTGACATAACCAGCACAGAGTGACTCCTTGGAGCAGAGCTGTGCGTTACCCCACAGACGGACAAAGGCGCAAGACAGGAAAGTTGTTCTTGATTAAAAACAAATATTGAGCATGGCAAGAAAATGAGTAAGGATAAACAGATTAAGTGTGATATGTCTGAAGGCTTCCCACAGTACAAAAGCCATATGTGGGAAGCATGAGCCTAAAATTAAACTCCAAGCAGTGTGAGTTAGGGTTCTTAAAAGAGGCACCTGACACCATCAGAGGGGAAAGTCTGAGTAATAGGCTCCTCCTGGGAAACTCTCACTCTTTTCCCATGATCTGCACCCTCTTTCTTGTGCTGTGCTCATCCAAACAGGAAAACACCACTGGAGGTGGGACCAGACAAGTTGACCCAAGCATCTCCGTGCAGCACCAAGGCAGCAAAGCCCACACAGGCTGGAACTGGTGTGAAGGTCACAGTGAAATGAACCTTCTAGTGGCCTCCCTCTACTACACTTAGCCATACAAAACTGGCACAAGCTCAAGTATGAGAACAAGAGTCTTTATTAGAATTTTTAATTTTTATTTTTTTTGTTTTAATCATTATTATTATTTTTTTTTTTTAAACCAGTCAATAAGCCACAGATTTACTCTCAAACAATGAGTGACCAGCAGCTGTCCTTGTGGTAGACACTGCAAACCATAACCTCTGCCCATTCTTCAGAATGCAGCCACCACAGCAATACGTGCCCACTGTGCCCATGCAGCTGGGAGTGGCTACAGTTTTCATCCCTGTGTTCCTTGTTTCCCTGAAGGCCTCCTCTCGGGCTCCTTGTCACCCATCAATGTGAAGAGCCAACAGCTAGAGGGAAGCCAGTGTGTCCCATGGTTTTATGGCAAAACACTTGCACTGCCAGTGGAGTTGCTCAAACCACATGTTTTTCAGTAACTTCACTATCAGGCAATCAATTCCACCAGGCCAAACTCAATTGTTGTTTATTGCTTTAGCTTGCAGGCTGCTCAGCCCTGATGCTTTCCTCCCACTTTATCTTCTTTCTGTATTCAATCAGCAGCATTCTTCCTTTTCTTCACTGAGAAAAACATAAACCAGATCCAGTCAAGGTGTATTTTATTGTGACTTGGAAATCCTGAAGCAACTGTTTGCAGTGACTGCACTGAGGGAAAAACAATGGTGAGACCTCTCCCAGGGAGTCACTATTGCTCCCAGAATATGAGCAAAAATTGTCAGCCTTTTGTCATTGAACTCTTTATCAATTATATAATATTTTCATGGTTTTGAGAGACTACAGCGTACTCAGCCCAAACGAATCTCCACTGTTTTGAGAGTCCCAAGAACCAAGATCTGCCTTGCCCTGGTGCTCAGAGGCCATGGGAAAAGCCTACAATGCTTTGGCCCCCGCAGTGTAGCGAGTTCTTACAACCAGCTCCCACCAGCAAATGAAACAAATGAATTTGTTATTTAAAAATATCAGCCACTCTATGTCAGGCAAGAAATTACTAAATGATTCAGAAAGGGAGCTTTTCCTCTTCTCCCTCTATAGAGGAATTGCCTTCATCCAACTCTGCATTTTTCCAGCACAAAATTTTGGCTCCCTTTAATTTAGCTGTGTGAGATAACAAACTCAAATTTCTTAGTCATCCAAAGGCAGAAATATCTTTAGCTCTTTGCTGGTGCTATGACTTCATTTTCACTATAATCTGCATGTGGATCAACAAAACACAGTATCTGTTCATATATTAGTTCAAGTTTTTTGTTTGTTGGTTTGTTTGTTCGTTCGTTTTAATGAGAATCCCTCCAGTATGAAACAGCGAGCAGTGAGAAATAATCAGCTTAAAGATGTTTTGGAAAGGCAAGAGGCAAAATTTGACCATTGTCTGTATCAGTTCTGTGCAGTGCTCACACAACTGTTCACAGAAGGATGCAATTATTACAAAAGATAACAAAAAATCCTTGTGTCAAGGAGTTCTGGGTTTTGTATGGTTGCTCAAAGGCTTCATTGCGAATATCATGGGTCTGAAACACCATGCACCTTTGTGTTTCCTCAAAGGAGTTACACGAGTCTCCCACATGAGGGTGTGCCTGAAGGTTAGTACCACAGCCAGGAGACAGTTTTCCCAGGAGTGCCCCAAGAGTCACTCCGGTGGGAAATGTGTTTTCAACGTCGTTTTAAATAGTAAAAAGTGAACCACTGATGGCATGTTATTCACATCTTTAGTTTCTTATTTTTTAATCTACAGTGCACGGCAAATCTTGCCTTCAGAAGCACCAGATAATCGTAAGCTAGTGTTAGTATTTCTGACTGAAATAAAAGTCAGAAGAAAAACAATAGCTGAAAGATGCGTTGTGTAAAATGTCTGTGTTCAGCACTGCTTGGAGCTGGACACCTGTGGCTCTATACAAGTGCTTCTTTTCAGTTTTTAGTTTCTAGCACAATCAAATGTTTGAGGCATGTAGACAAGTTATCTTGGAAGCAGGGTTTATTTCACGCAGCTCCTTTGACTGTATCTTTTTAGAGACAATGACAGTAACAAGGAAACTAAGTGAAAGAGCTTGCCGAAATTAAACTGCTACTAGAAACAAGGAGTCCCAACATGCTCCAAAAGCCAGCAGGGATGTATATGTTTTGCATTAGATATTCTTACTCAAGTGAGAGTACCTTCCTCTATGCCACATTATAGACACAACTGAATAATAGATATAGTTACCAGAAATCTCTTTCTTTAGGTTGCAATTCCTTAGGTTCAAATAGCAGAAGCATGCTAAATGGCTACGGAAGCAAATAAAGCATCATAAATTTCTGTTATTTACTATGACCCACTCCAGGCCAACAGAATAAGTGTTTTTCAAATGTTATCCAGAAAGTATTGTTGATTAATGAATGTATTCAAAATAATGAGCTCTCTTGAAAACACATTTAAAAAAAAAAGGAGGTGAAATTAGTCAGATTGATTTTTGCTGACAAATTCCTAGCTCAGCGTTGTTAAGTATCAGTCTAATTAAAAAGAAATGTGTAATCTGCATTCCTTTAATTTTAGTTGTTATTGCTTCTTGTTTTCCCACCTATGTGGAGCTCTTTTTCACTTAATGTAAAGTTCCAAGAATCTTTTTCTATCAAAAAAATTTGGTTTTGAGTTGATTAGTCTGAAGGTGACTAATTTCCACTTACCTCAATTTCTTGATCACAGTGGTCAGTCAAAATTTGGGGCCGGTAGACTGTTTCAAATGAAGAGGATAATAAACCCCATTTATTGATTGGTTATATTGTGTTTTGTCAAACTGGTATAGGGGTGTGTGGGAGCTGGAGCATAAAGACCTGTTTTGTTGAAGTCAGCACCAGGAAAGGAGATCCTTGCAGGTATCCTTCAAAACATTTCTGGCCAGCTGCTGTTTCCAAAACTCTTGATAAGAGCTTCACTACCTTTCCATTCTCATTATCTTCTCTATGATGACTTCCTAAGTGACTCCCAAAATAGCCCACCTATGCATAAATTTCACATTCTTGACAGAGTGTCATAATCAATATATTCATTTCATCCTAAAGACGTGATACCATACAAAACGTGCCTTGCCATTTCACTAAGAAGTTGGCAGGATTGGCTTTACGGAGATCTATAAAGTTATTTGTCTGAGATATCAAGAAATAAAGTGGTGTTGTTAGATGTCAGCTTGAGCAGATTGAATTTGCTCAGATTTACTTTGCCCAAATAGACATGCACCAAACTGTGTGTGCACACATACACATATGCAAACCCATACACAAATGCACAGAACCAATATATATACATATTTGTATGAACACGTATTTTCCTACAGATGCATTCATATACAGCAAACAGATGAATTTATTATGTTTTTCTTCACTATTTTACAACCAGACGGAAGTCTTTGGATATTCAAAAATCAACTAACCCCAGACAAGAAGAAACTAATGGGTGCTGAGCATCAACATAACAGTTTGCAAGAAAGATGAAGGTCTGTGGGGAGGCTGCTGCTATTCATTGCATTTGCAGAACAAAGAGAACATACACAGATTAGGGTTCCCTATCACAGAGGCATTAACAAAAAACTGAAAGAGAAAATTCTTCTTCCACCTAAGTAAGACAACCTCTCATCAATAAGATTTTAACCAAAACTGTCCTCAGGGGAAAGTTCTTCCATTTCTGAGTTTGAGGTCCCCTGCTATATCTACAGGACTTTATGACCAACTAAGATAGTCCAGGATGGTAAATGCTGGTTCCTCACTTTCCCACCATTTCATTTCTCTGTCCTAAGGAATCAGATCATGGACAAATCCCATTGACGTAAATGCTGTGGAGTAGAAAGAATGTTTGCTACCAGGCCATGCTCTGGAATGACAAGTATGCAAGAATTAGCATCTATAACTCTCCATAAACATTAGGGTTAATCTCCAGGGTTTACAAGACTCTTTAAATGTGTTTTAATAGGACAATATGCTTTGCTCAGTACCCATCCAACACTTCACATATCAGCAAAGCTTACAAGAAGGTAAACTGAGCTGGGATAATAGTTCAGATTTGCAACCAGGTCTCTAACGAAAATGCCAAAGTCAAAATCACAGTAATAAATGGATTTTCAAATATAGTGTCTTCCCAAATGGCCAAAGAACATTCCAGTCTGGCAGAACAGTTGTAAGGGAAGCGTTGCAAGAATTGTATTGTTCTCTCTCAAATGAGAAATCTAAATACATGGATCATATTACTGCACATTCAGAGAAAAATTAAGGATCTGCATTCTGCCAGTTTCACACAGAATGGGTAGAACTTCATTCCTGGGGCTGTCTTGTTGAGTGAAAATGTGCTGCCCACTGAGTTTGACGCTGAAGAGAATGAGTAAGTGCAGTTTATAAAAGATGAAGGTTGTAGAGGATCAAAGCAGCTCAATGGTGTTTAAGTAGTCTTTTATTTAACCAGCTACCCACCAGATTCTTCCAACATTCACTGTCAGTCTTCTGGCAAAATAAACTGGCACTAATAAGAGACTGTGGGAAAAGTATCACCCGGACCCATTTGTCATCCCAAGCTCTGGTTTCACAGTTACAGGTGAAGACAGACTGCAATAATTGGATTTGCAGTGCTGTGGCACTGTTGTCCACCTAGCATTTTCTACATGCAGGCATTTCTCCAATGGAAGACTTAGGTTTCATTAAACAATGCCCAAGTCCCTTTTTGGAGTCTCTTGTGTCTTCCTCGCCTTCTGTTGATCTGCTTATCAGTATCCTCTTGCTTATACAAGCTCTTCATTAAGCTAATAGTGACTAAAGGATACAGGTATTTTGTGAAAACTGTTACCCCAAACGAGAATTCAAATACTATAAAAAAAATAATAATAGAGTGGTATCCTGTCAACCAATGGGATAATGTTAGTACATCATGCATGAATCAAATGGGTACAGCCTTTTCTGTTCTCCTGGTATAGGAGTGAAAAACTCAGGCTGGGATTAATTTCTTCCATCCTTTGTGAGATGTCCCAATCCAAGCTGGTCATCTCAACTCTATAGTCAAGAAAACAAAGATGATGTTAGCAAGGCACAGACAGTCTGGATTATCTAAATACCTAATTTAGGAAGTTAAGACACAGGCCTGAGAAAAACCTGCTGTTCTCCACTGATAAAAGTAGTCTGCATACATATCAATTTTGCAGGCTTGCATCCTAGCTAGTTTAAGACAGGTGAGACTAATACTGCCCTGGGTTTATGAGAGCTTTTGGTTACCACTTGCTTCAGGTAGTCCTCAACTTGAGCAAGCCACAAGACCCAAAGTTTTTTCTTTGGAGAATTATTTTTAAGGTGGATGGCCTCAGCCTCACAATTACCCAATAAACACATACAAAAGTCTGAATCAGTCTCTGTTATTAGATGATCATTTTGTTTCTAATTAACTTGTTCTTTCTGTGCTTTTTCAACCAAAACCAGCTATCAACAAGAAAATAAAGATGGAAGGCTGAAGAAGTGACACATTTTCATTAAATCAATATGAAAACCAGCCAGACTATCCTAATAAACGTAATGAATCAATTAGGCATTCAAAAGAAGAATGAGCTCAAGTTTCACTGCTTTATCCTTATCCTAAAAATCACAGAACATTTGCCCAACCTAGACTCTCCTTCCATGCCTCTAATAAAGACCTGAGGGGACTTTTTGGAAGGAGTCTGTCAATGTCTTAGCTTCATTACTATTGTCTTTATCACTTTTGGCACAAACTCATCAGAGTATGGGTAGATTAGTAGGAAAAGGAGGATTGCTTCATTACAATAACTCAATCTGCACTGAGACAGGCTGTCTCCTGTGCTGCATGAGAAACAGCTAGAAATTTTATTTCATAAGCAAAATTACAACTGGCCATTTGCAACACCAAGAGCAGCTATCATTAGACTGTGGTTCAGCTGGCTCTGCTCTCCAACCCTCCTGACATGCTGGAGCAAAGGGGTGACAAGCAAGAGAAGGTCTGACATCTTTAGTATAAAATCAGAAAGTTCAGGAAAAGTGTGCTTATGTACCAAGAGAAGAAATTCTGTAATTTCTTGTATATTGAATTGGGAACAATTTTTTCTTTAGAAACAAACCTTTCTTGATCGTTGCCACTGAAATCTGCTAGGAAGACTCCCATGGCTGGAATGTTTAAATCAATCATTACTCTGTATTTCAGGAGGATCAACTGAGCAAAAACACTAAGGACTTGCATTGGTTGTGAAAATTGTTTTGTCCTGCTTCAAAGTTATTACTAACTCAGGAGTGAATGTTCTCATATTGTTATGAATTAGCATCCTCAGGAATGATGTCTGAGATTAGCACAATCAGTATCAACACTAAAGGCAGCAGGAAGACTGAATTTAATTCACTGGATTATGAGGTCTAGGCACAAAAAATTGCATTTCGTGGGTGCTGTGCAGCACGCACAGTGCATTTACCTCCCAGTGCATCTACCAACACATTTATGGATTATCTAGACACACGGAAAACACTGCATAGATTCAATGAATGCAATGTGTAATATGCAGTGCATAACATCTGGTGTGTAATGCAATATCTACTAGATATTTTTATCTACAAGTTACCAGCTGGTTAGACAGTGCAAAGCAGTAGCTGTGTAGATATCAGCCATCACAGCTGGATAATGTTTGTTGGGATCATCATCATGCATCCTCAGCCAGGACTGGATGTTTTGAAAAGTCTGGCTTCAGAAAGCTGAAAATATCAGAAGGAAGAATTCAAACATGCAAATGCAAATGACTGACAATTTCTTATGACAAAAGATCGATGATAAGCAGAATTAATGAATTCTGGCCTCTGAGGGATGTTTTTCACCACCAAGTGACAGTTTATGTCAAAGAAGTTCTGGTTTTGGTCAGACTTTAGGACAGTGATGGCTACTTATTCTCTCTGGGGTCAATCCTCTAATGTAAAAAGTGATCCCATACTAAGCACTTTCATCCAGATAAGTCATTACTTGAAAAAAAGGAAATTGCTGTTAATGAGAAATAATTGCAGGCTGGAAATTGTAGTTGTATGGTAAGGAAGTAGAAATCTATAGTCAGCAGGAGTTTTAAAAGTATGAGATCATCATAAAAATACCACATAGATAGTAAATGAACACAATAAGACTGCCAATAATAATCCCAAAGAAGTAGAAAATTCAAGTAAATATTTTGCACTTATATCTAGGAAAAATCCAGATGATGCATGGCATCTTAGGAAAGAAAAACAACCCTTTCTTATATAATCATTGTATGTCACCTCTGGGAAAGATCATGGAGCAGACCCTCCTGGAAGACGTACAAAGGCACACTGAAGAAACAGTATGAGATAACCAGCATGGCTTCACCAAGGACAGGTCCTGCCTGACCCACTTTGTCACTTTTTATGATGGTGTAACTGTGTCAGTGAAGAGTCACCAATGTCATCTATCTGGACTTTCATAAGGCCTTTGACATAGTCCCCCATGATATTTTTCTCTCCAAACTGGAAATATACAGATTTAATAAGTAGACTTTTTGATGGATGAGAAAATGGTTGTGAGATTGTGGACCACCAGAGAGTGGTGGTCAATGGCTCAAAGTCCCAAATGGAGATTGGTGGCAAGTGGTGGCCCCCAGGGGTCAGTACTAGGACCAGTACTCTCTAACATCTTCATCAATGACATTGACAGCAGGATCGAGGGCACTCTCAGCAAGTTTTTCAGATGATGCCAAGCTCAGTGGTGCAGCTGCCACATCCAAGTGACAAGATATCATCCAGAGACACTTAGACAGGCTCCAGCAGTAGGCCCAGATGAACCTCATTGGGTTCAATATATCCAAGTGCAGGGTCTTGCCCCTGTGTCAAGGCAACTCCCTCTATCAATACAAGCTGGAGGATGAAAGGATAGGGCACAGCCCCAACAAAAAGAACTTGGGGATAAAGGTGGATGGAAAGCTGGACATGAGCCCACAGTATACCCTTACAGCACAGAAAGCCAATCAGATGCTGCGCTGCATCCAAAGAAGTGTGGCCAGCAGGGTGAGGGAGGTGATGCTGCCCCTCTGCTCTGCATTGGTGAGACCTCACCTGGAGTACTGTGTCCAGATGGGGAGTCCTCAGTACAGGAGAGATGTGAACTTATTGGAACACGTCCAGAGGAGGGCCACAAAAATGATCCCAGGGATGGAACACCTCCCCTGTAAAATCAGGTTGAGAGATCTGGGGTTGTTCAGCCTGGAGAAGAGAAGGCTCTGGGAGACCTGAAAGCAACCCTTGAACGTCTAAGGGGGGCCTGTAAGAAAGAAGGGGACAGACACTTTAGCAGGATTTGCTGTGGTAGGACAAGGGGAAATGGTTTCAAACTAAAAGACAGGATATTTAGGCTGGATATAAGAAAGAAGTTTTTTATAGTAAGCATGGTAAGGTACTGGCACATGTTGCACCCAGAGAGGTGATGGATACCCCATCCCTGGATACATACAATGTCAGGCTGGACAGGGCTCTGAGCAACCTGATCTTACTGTAGGTGTCCCTGCTCATTGCAGGGGGGTTGGAATATTCGACCTTTTAAAGTTCCTTCCAATTCAAAATACTCTATGATTCTATAACTAGAGTTTCTAAAGTTAGAATATTTAAATTGGAATTTCCTGGATAACTTGTGTCCAACAGGCAAAATTGTTCATTGGACCCCTGCTGCTGATTTTGAATAAGTCCGGGAACGCCAGCCATGGTAGAGATGTGAAGATACTGTTGTGCCAGCAGAGAGTAACTAGGATGACATGAATAAATATAGCCTGTCAGCCTGAAATTAATAGGAACAAA
Source organism: Centrocercus urophasianus (assembly GCF_019232065.1). Classification (NCBI taxonomy): domain Eukaryota; kingdom Metazoa; phylum Chordata; class Aves; order Galliformes; family Phasianidae; genus Centrocercus; species Centrocercus urophasianus. The sequence continues at coordinate 34,739,562 of NW_024884364.1, read as the reverse complement.
ATGACAGCTATTATTTGAGGACACTGTTAAGAATTATTGGGAAACAACAAAACTAAACTGAAATTGAGCTCATTTAAATAGACCCCGTCCAAATAATTGAACAGTGTTGGAGCATGTACAAGTTTAGTTGGTTAAGGTAATAATGCTGATGTAAAGAATACTACTGATCTAAAGTTTGTGAATTTGAGTCACCTCAAATCCATTTTTAAAAAGTCAGTTATTCAGAACTGAAGTAGTCTATTTTACCAACAGAAATGTCCTCAAATAAGAATGACTTTGGGGAATCTGTCAATCTCATGACTAGTGTTCTTGGCACTTCTGTCTTTAACAACCATTCGCTGTGGATGGGTCTGGTGAATGGTGAAGATCTAACAGCTAATCTGAGAGACCAGCCCAGTTTGTTCTGTAACTGTAAGACAACATGAATAAGGGACAACGAAGGAGGCGAGATATAACAAGTAAGGAGATCAGTGATTTCAAAGAGATTTCCAGATCCTGATAGAAAGTCAGTCAACTCTCAGCTCCTCACACCTTTCAGTGACTAAACAGAAAGGAAATAAGGAAGGGAGGAAAAGAGGGAGGAAAGATCTGTAAAACACTGAAAGAAGGAAATTTTACTCAGGAAGAAACTCCAGGTAGTCTCATTTGCAGTTTTACTGTGAAGATCTGTCAAGAAGATTCTCAGGTATATCCTAACCTTAAAAATCTGAGAAAATTGATGGACAGTGATATCATGCTTTGAGGGAGTCTTCCGTCCAGAAGACCATCTTATCATTGAGACACCTGGGAAAAACTCTACATAGTAGACTGTTCAAACATTCCCCAAGTTACTGTTTGTTTTTACTAGCTACATGTTCTTACAAATACAAATTTAAAAAAAAAAAAAAAAAAAAAAAAAGACAGCTTGGCTGGTCCAGTCACCATTTTTAGTCACTCTAAAGCTTTTCTGTTGGTCTTTTAACTGTGTCGTGATAGTATAGGAAGTTTGTAGATCTTCAAATAGCTGTACACTTGAGGTCCCTTCCAACCCGGGTGATTCTGTGATTCTGTGATTTAGTATTAAGGAAACTAGAGGTTCAAAATTGTTTATCCCTTTTCTTCATACTCTTCTGTTCCTCTTGTTGCATTGTAGAATTTCCTACAAACTGATTTTACAGAGAGGCTGAGTACATCTCTTACTGTTTATCAGCTGATAAGCTGATCTTCTGTACTTCTGTCTGCACCTTTGGTATGCTCAGTGGGAAAGTTTCTATTTGTGGAATCTGTTCCTTTAGTTCACATGGCCTTGCAGCCATCAGTTTGACCACTTACAAAGTTTTAAACCAAAATTTAAGCAAAATCACCATGGTTTACTCCCTTTTCCCATCAAAAATGTGTGAAACTACCAATCTTTCCATGGCTTTTGCCAAAAACCACAACTCACTGCAAACTCATTCAAAAGCAATTACAAACTTAACCTAAATTCATAGCATTTCCAATTAATATGGCCAAGTTTTTCAGTTTCAGTTCAGATTAAACATTGTCACATTTCATGTCTCTTTGTGAACATTCTGTTCCACTCAAATCACAATCCAACAACATATTATTACCGCCAAGTTAAAGTCATGAAAAAAACCTACCTTTGCATTTTGAAAACTCTACATTTTGTTGGAGTTCACATATACAGCTTAATTTTGTTCTGATGTCCAAAGAGGGGAGGAACCTGCTTCTAGATCCGGAACACTTTCCAATTCATGTCCGTACACAAATCAGGATAGTTGGACTCATATGCTTTTGTTTGGATCCATTGCTAATTTTACTTATAAGGCAGGGTGTGCTCAGATCATCTGCAAGTGTTCTAGGCCAATGTTTTTTTATGTTACCAGTCTTTAGCTGAAAATTATTGCCCCTTGACTGATGTGTAATACCTAGCCACAGCAACACACCACTTCACTGTGAAACAGGTCCATTGGCCCACCTTCATGAGGAGGAAGGAGATGAGAAGGGTGAACACCTAAGAAGACTCTGGATCAATTCTTTGTCATCACTTTAACTACCACCTATGTATTCCAAAGATTGTTTTTTTTTCCCTGCCTTTTGCCTTCTTTCCCATAGCTGGGATATCTGGAGATAGAAACATGGGCTGATGATGACTGAAACCATAATCCCTTGAACAGAATGGCCCCTTTACTTTCCAGACCAAAGCAATCTCAGAGACCATATTGGGGAAAAAAAAAAAAAAAAAAAAATTATAGGTTTTAATCTCCCCATGAGGTATGACTGTTAAGTACACTAATACATAGGACAGGAATTAATACTGAATTTATTTAGTATGTTTTTCTTATTTCATCTGTCAGAGGATTACTCTTTCAATTATTTATTAGGAAAATCATGTTTTTCAAGGTAAATGCATTACTTTTGTTATCTGCTTTCAATTAGCTGGGAATTCACTATGTTCAGCCAAATGTCCATTCATCAACAAATTCCAGATTCCTGGCAGTCTAAACAAATTCCCAATTTTCTTCTTTTATGGTTAAAATAAGTGAAGATATTAATGTCTCATGCTAAATCATGGCTGGGCTTTGCCTAGCCTGGAGGGAGAAGAAAACAAGTACGGAAGGTCTTCTTGAAATATATTACTAGATGTTTTGATGGGAGTAGAGCTATAATATTTCACAATCATTTTTTCTCCAAATGCTTTGTTATACTATCTAGGTGCCCTCTGTCATAGGCTTACTAAACTAAGCAGGGCAGGGCAATCTCCAAAATGTGTGCAACATGTTGATATGGGTGTGTCTTAGCTGCAGAGCTCTGTCTACTGCATGGAAGTTCCGGACGAAAAGGGAAGTGGAATACAATTTGCACTGGTGCAGATCTTCTCGCCATGTTCTACCCTTCCACCCAATGAATTCATTTGTTTAGTGCAGTGCTGTGCAAAGGAGCTTCAGTGGTGTCATATGCCACTTGCTGCAAGATCCAAGTCCTATGCTCCAGCGGGGGAACTGGGCTTCTTGCAGAGAGGCTTTTATCCCCAAAAGGAGTGTAAGTGCATATTAAAGTGGATCATATTCAAAGCCACTTCTGATACCTGTTTGCAGCTGACACTTCAGTTGGTACTGAATCAAAGACCTTTACAAGGAATCTCCTGGGTGAGGCAGAGTCAATCCCTGAGTCAAATCAAACCCTGCCAGCTGTAGAGATGGAGGACAGCCAGGAATGCCTCTGCAACCTCTGTGCATGCTCCTACAGCTGGGAACTTAATCTATAGACACTGTCTTGAATGGTACTTATTGCGTGCATTGACTGGCTCCAAGCTCCAGGGAGAGCAGAGGAGTCAGGATGAAGTAACCCCATTGTCTTGGATGGCTTTATCAGCCTCCTTCGTCTCCACAAGGCAGCAGGGTGGGCATCCCAGGAGGTGAGATTCATATTCTAGGCACACCACCTCTTCCTATTGGCCGAGTGTCTACATTTCCTTCCCAGAGGGTAAGGAGCTCCCTACAAGAAGTTAGGACCTTCGTGGCATGATCTGTTGGACCCAGGAGATTCAGTGTGAGACAAACACTGGCTTATAATATTAGCATTTAAAGCTTGACTTTTTCCTTCTAAACTATGGAGGTTTTCAGTAATTTTAGTCATCTGTGTTCTCTCCTCCTTCTTTTGTTATGAAACTGTGTCCCCAGGCTGCCTCTAGAGATACTCTCAAAATTCTTTGTTCTGATTGTCTCCTCTGGATTACACTAAGTCATCTTCTCTTAGTGCTGCCCTTCTTTTTCCCAGCTAACACATCACAGGCTCTGATTATATTTGTTTGGTCATCTCTATCTTCCTCCTTGCTTCACACAGAAGTTTGTCTCTTTATTTTCTTTTTCTCGTGATCTGTGGTTAGTAATGTTTCCATTTTGTGGAAGAAAGAAGAAGGCACTTAATCCTTTCTCATCATAATAAGATGTTCATGGGTCTCTCCCTTTCCATGCATGCTCTGAGATGAAGATCTCTTGTGCACCATAATTTTTATAGTGTGAGTAAAGAAACAGTCATGATTCTGTCTGCCATTTCCAGGCTGTTCAGAAAGCTAACAACCTTTGCATGGGACTTTCTCAACCAGACACAGCAGAGGCATGAAGATAAGAATTTTTCCTTATATAATTTGCCTACATGTCAGCCATACACCACTCTGGTAAGATGATCAGGTTGCAATTTTTGGGTAAGCCCAGTGTAGTCTTCATTTCTCGGTAACACGGAGCTCTGAGAGCCACTCAGCAGCTCAGTACAAGGGGTGCTCCCAACAGATGAAACAATCGCAATCTCCTCAACATCTAACGTCCTATAGCATAGGCAACTGTGAACTTGTGTGTTTATTTTAGTAGTAGAATGCACCTGCAACTTAAATATTGTATGATAAGCAGATGTTCACTTCTATAAATTGAGCAGCACATGAAGATTTATGGACCCCAGAGACTGGGATTTAGCGAGTGAGAGCCAAGGTCACAACTGGACCTTCAGATTCAATAAATCCTGACGTTACTGGAGCACTAGGGGAGGGGAGGAAGGCGTCATCATAGACATATAACAATTTTTAAAGTATGCCAGCAATGATCTGCAAAGCAGATGTAAGTCAAGATGGTTTTGATACGTTCAACTGACCCTGCCAGGCAAGAGATTAAATAACTCAATATTTTGTCTGGAGTCACAGATATAACATAGGGGTGGAAATGATGGCAATAAGCCTGTTCACATGATTTTTTTCTCAAATCAGGCTGTAACCAGGTGAACTGAAGGAACCAAAAAATGTATTGAAAGAAATTTTGAGTATAGAACTGCTAATATCGAAGTTTATGCAGTATTGGTAACAAATATGAGGGGATTGTTTCTTTGGTGCCATTAGAAGACAACAAAATCTTTTGATTTGTATGAAGCAGTAAAAATTACATTAAAGCAATTTTCTTTAGCCTTTGTCAACGTATCTGTTGTAGCTACTGATGGTGCTCAGTGATGTTTGGTTAAAAACAAAAAAAAATGACTTCTAAAATTAATAGATGATTTAAGTGCAGCCACAATTCACATTTGATGAAATGTCACTGAATCATACATGAAGAAAATTTACACATGAAAGCTTTAAAAATTAATAAAGTTGTGTAAAATGTTATCAAAGCTGCAAATTTCATGAAGTCCAAAGGATTGAATCATCACCAGTTCTGGAATTTTCTTAAAAGTATGGATGCTGATCATGAGGTCATCAGTTATTTTTCTTAAGTGAGGTGGCTAAGTTGGGGTAAAATGCTAGAAAGATTTTATGATTTCTGAAATGAAATCAAGTCATTTATTGAATCAAAAGGAAAATTTGTGCCAGAACTTGGAGATAAAAAATGGTTCACAAATTTAGCATTTTTGGTGGATTTGACCAGTAAACTTGAGTTAAGCATGTATTTTCAAGAAGAAAATCAACTGATCTGTGTTATGTTTCAAACCATAACAGCATTCAAAATGAAATCTGAATTACAGCAAGCTTTAGTTATGGCAAATAATTTCATGTGTTTTGATACATTGGCTAAACATAGTCCTGTGAACAGTGAAAACTACATAAAGGTGTGCTTTCCATTTTGATACAGGAATTTGAGAATAAGTTTCAAGATTGCAAAAAAAAAAATCATCAATTTTTTGGTATATTTATGACTGCATTTTCAGACATAAATACAACTGTGATTCTGAAATAATGCCTCTTGTTTCATTATGTTGGCCCACGACATCAGAGGCAGATGTTGGTGGTATGGCAGTAGAGGTTGAACTTTCCCACCAATATCCTATTACATGTTGTTGCCATGTGACAGATGGCAGCAGAGGGGCACTCTGACACAGTGGCGTCTGACATGGAAGTGTGTATGAAAAAAAGGCGTCACTGAATTCCTCCAAATGGCATCCACTGACATTCATCGATGCTTGCTGAATGTTGATAGGGAGCAAGCAGTGGATATGAGCACAGTGAGGTGATGCATGGTGTATTTCAGCAGTGGTGATAGCAACAATGGGGCATCTCTACTGGTGCAGATGTTTATAAGCAGAGTGTGTAGGGTCATGTTCATCACAAGTGAAAATGCGTAGCTAATGGTAATGACTGCATTGAAAAATAGTGCTTTGTAGATGAGAATTTGTTCCATGAAGTAGCATATTGGACAGGTACACTCTTGGCTGGAACTGGCTGGAAGTCCGGGACCAGAGAGTGGTAGTGAATGGAGCTAGATGCAGCTGGTGACCGGTCACGAGTGTTGTTCTCCAGGGGTCGGTGCTGGGGCCTGTCCTCTTCAATCTTTATTGATGACCTGGATGAGGGCATTGAATGCACCCTAAGTAAGTTTGCAAATGACACCAAGTTGGCTGGAAGTGTGGATCTGCCTGGGGGTAGCGAGGCCCTACAGAGGGATCTGGACAGGCTGGAGAGCTGGGCTGAGTGGATGAATTTCAAAAAGACCAAATGCCAGGTCCTGCACTTTGGTCACAACAACCCCAGGCAACGCTACAGGCTTGGGGCTGAGTGGCTGAAAGACTGTGTCGAGAAAATGGACCTGGGTGTATTGATTGATGCTTGGCTGAACGTGAGCCAGCAGTGTGCCCAGGTGGCCAAGAAGGCCAGAGGCATCCTGGCTTGCATCAGGAATGGTGTTGCCAGCAGGAACAGGGAAGTGATTGTCTCCTGTACTCAGCTCTGGTGAGGCCACGCTTCCAAGTACTGTGCTTGGTTTGGGGCCCCTCACTGCTAGAAAGACACTGAGGTCCTGGAGTGAGTTCAAAGAAGGGCAACAAAGCTGGTGAGTGGTCTGGAGCACAGGCCATATGAGGAGCAGCTGAAGGAGCTGGGATTGTTCTGACTGGAGAAGAAGAAGCTCAGGGGAGACCTCATTGCTCTCCATAACTACCTGAAGGGAGTTGTAGTGAGCTGGGGGTCGGCCTCTTCTCTCCTGTAACCGGTGATAGGACCAGAGGGAATGGCTTCAAGCTGCGCCGGGGGAGATTTAGGCTGGACATTTGGAAATACTGCTTTTCTGAAAGAGTGGTCAGGCAGTGGAATGGGCTGCCCAGGGAGGTGGTGGAGTCACTGACCCTGGAGGTGTTCAAGCAGCATTTGGATTTTGTGTTGAGGGACATGGTTTAGGGATAACTATTGGTGATAGGTGGATGGTTGGACTGGGTGATCTTTTAGGTCTTTTCCAACCTTGGTGTTTCTGTCATTTCTGTAATTTCTATGATTTCTGCGATTTTTGTGTTTTCTGTGTCCAACATAGTTTCCATGGAAACAAATGGAAGGCATTACTTTTGGAGTGACCTTTGTATATTACCTGCGAACTTTCAAATGAAATGTATCAAGTTGCAATCAGACATTCAACTCAAATAAACCTTCTATCATGTTTCCTTACTAGACTTTCATGAGCCCTCTCTTATCAGAGAGGAATACTCACTTCATAGTCATGCTTTCCTTGTGGCACTGCTTTTTGGCAGTACACACATTTGTGAAGAAATATTTTCAAGGATGAAGTACAGGAAGGGTGAAATTTCATCAAAGATCTCTGACAAATACCTTGAGAGCTCACTGAGAATTGCATCTATTGTCACTGAATCAATTGTTTCATCTCTTTCCTTTTGTTCAATAAAAAATATTTTAAAATAAGGTTTTTTACTTAAACATAATAACTGCATCATATATTTTATATGCAGCCCTAAAGTTACTTATACACATTAACTACGTTATATACTTCATACGTATTCCAAGGCATTTTCCCTTCATTCAGTGTGGACCCGGCAAGCCAAAAGTTGGACACCCATGCCTTAGACCTTGGTCTCTTTCCTGTCCCAGAGCAGGAGCAGAACCCGTGTGCTCTCAGCTCCATGCCATGCCCATTGGCTCCCACATCAGCATGGTGCCAGCACTAGGCAGGCCTACGTGACCACCCCATCCTTTTGGGCACCAGGCCCACTCCACACCTGCAGTTTTGCAACTGTCTGTGCTGTTTTAAAACAAACAGCTGAAATGGCCCATTGAGCAATTGTCAGTTGCAACAAAAACCCACATTAAGGTTGTGAAGGTTTCCAGCAAGCAATTACATGTTACACTGGTGTTTCTGCCTCTCTGTTTAGACTAACTTGCAGCGGTTTATGGGAATTATCTTCCCAGCAATTTGTAGGGACTTCCAAAACATGCAGTTCAGCCAAAAGCAAAACAGAAATAACCATAACCAGTGAGGAATTCCCCTGTTCCTGAATTATAACAAATAAATACAAATACCCGTTATGCGAGAAGATGGAGGCAGATGCAAGCAAGAGAAAACAAACGTGAAAACGTAAAGCTGATTTTTTTTCCCACTGAGCTAAATACCCACATGAACATCTCCCTCAAACTTGTGCCTGAAAGCACAGCTGCTTGAAACAGGAGCAGTCAGGAAGATGCAACTTTTGTTGGCTTCTGCGGCAACTGAAATGAGGATCTGGAGCCAAAGTGAAGTTGCTGCTCATGAATAAATGATGAATAAAATCTATGTAAATGGCTGTGCTTCCAAGTAAGACTGTGAGATAGGCACTGGCTGCCAGATGCAATACAAGCAGATAATCATATCATTCAAAATGCGCAGCAAGCTGCAGCATCAGTTCAAGATTTTCAAGGCATTTACACAACGATGTTCCAGGTGTCTGTTCATAGGTATCTGCATTGGCAGGCCAGCCCTCTTGCATGGAGGTCCCACACGCATGAAGCAGGCAGGGCCTGAGCACCGTCCTCCCTTGCTCTCATTCCAGCTCCAAGTTTTCATCTCATTGTAACTGTACCGCTCACGAATGGAGAATGAAGGCATGTGTTACTTCAGAGGAAGTGAAGTTCACCGTAAGTACCATAAGGTCTGAAAAGGCTGCAGCGATGATTCAATCTGCAGGCAGAAATTTTTCTACCAGCTGCTCTAAGAGCAGCCCCTGCCCTCACCCTGATCACCACATCCCAGCGCTTGGAGATCTTCCCCCATAGCCACAAGCTCTAGGATCACTATAGAAAGGTATTTCCCAGTGTATTTCTCCATGTACAGTGAAAGTCCTACACAATCAAGGGAACTGAGAAGTGTATATGCTATGCTGCCTTTATTCCAATACCCTTGAACGCTGTCTCCAACATATTTCCTATTTCCATACCACCCAAGCATTGTAGCCTCTTTACAGGTGAGGCACCAACAGAGAACTTCCCCGCCTTGGAAATTGGAAAAGATAGTCCTGATATCATCTATACATTTGAGGGGAGCCCTTGGTGTCCTTAAAAAATATATCATTTAAGGGAAACTGATATTCTGCCTCACTGCCATCCCATGTCAGATTGGGCTACAGTTGAATGTAAGGTTAGTGGTTGCTGTTTATTGCCCAGTTGACCACTAATCCCATTTCCCACTGCTGAAATAAGGCGTTAAGAACCAACACACTTTCCCATTGAAAGGAAGACATTCCGAACAGCTGTATCCTTCAAAGGCTTAGGCCTTTTCTTTCTCCTCACCATCTCCCTAGGTAGCCCTCTGAGACACACTGTCATGTGGGATGCCAATTGCTCGCTATTCATCATGGCCCCATTCTCCAGGGGGCCATTGATTTTGAATAATTTATCACCCAATGTTTTGTGTGTTGCTGCAGAAATAAATCAGAACTGGGAGCGCCAGATGCTCCTGCATCCCATTGCACCGTGTTAATTTATTAAAGAGGGGTTTTCTCGGCACAGCCTAGAGGTGCAGGAATCTCCTCCGCAAGAGTGCTGGAGATGGGGGCGTTTGCTCTGAGCCAAGTGTGAAGAGTGTTGAAAGAGAGAAAGAGAGCTGGAGAGAGACTCTAATGTGAAAAAGTACACGAGCCTGGAAACCCTCAAAGGGTGAGCAGGCGGTCAGCTTTCCAGGCAGAGCTAGTGGTCACAGAGCTCCAAGAAAAATATATTTAGTCCTTAAGCGCGTAGCTTTTGTTCTGGGCTCACAGTCTCTTTGTTTCTTGGACTAGGTCTCACACCCGGATATGGCAAGTAAATATCAAGCCATAAATCACAGATGTGAAACTTGCTTTTCTTTCTTCAAGGTTGTATAATATATTGAAAATTATCAAGCAAATGCAAAGCTATTTTGCACTGCACATGCACAGAGTGCAACAGCCTTGAGTCTCTTCCAATGAACCCACAAGAATGATAGGCCTCCTGTTAACGTGAAGATCTATTTTTCTGAGGCATCCTACAAATCATCTCATGGATTGAAGGGTTTCTCCTGTTGTTTTGCTTTAATGCTCTTGCAATAGAGTTAATTGAACGTATAATGACCCTTCATTCAAACCTTCTGCACATGTATATTACAGTAGTTTCATCAAATGAGCCTCTGGCAGAACAGGAAACTCAAATTTCCTATGTTCTTTCCCAGAGACTTGAATGTGTGTCAGCAGCTTTTTGGTACTTACCACTCTTAGTCATTTCTCACTCCCTTGTCAGAGCTCATGAACCACTGCTGCTAAGACACAATCTTGTACCTGAGGCCACCGCTGGAGCACCAGACTGACCCTCCTGGAGGACAGGAGGCCTCTGGGATGTCTTATCCTTGAAGTCCAGACCTGCCAAGGCTATGCCCTCTGTTCCAGCATTTCCTAAGTTGGCAGTGCCTAGAGTCCTGCTGCTGGTGTTATTCTGAAAACAGTTCCTCATAGAATATTGGAATGATAGAATCTTTAAGAGTGGAAAAGACCAGTGAGATCATCTAGTCCAACCACAGCCCATCACACCATGCCCATTGCCACATCCCTCAGTGCCACATCCACACAGTTTTTAACACCTCCACAGATGGTGACTCCACCACCTCCCTGGGCAGCCTGTGCCACTGCCTCACCGCTCTTTCTGAGAAGAAATAGTTCCTAATATCCAATATGAACCTTCCCTGACACAACTTGAGGCTATTACCTCTCAAGCAAAGGGAAGAAAATGCTAGACTGTGTGATTCTTCTATGCTCTCCAAAACAAAGTAACACTTTGTCTAGGGCTGTACCTACACCACAGAATAGCATGTCCAGTACTGCTGGCACTTTAGCAGCCTCTGCTAATCTCTGAGCATGTAAAAATTGGACTTAAGAGCGCTGTATATATTAACGGCTGTGCTGACATCAATAAAAAGCACTTCCTGGACTTTCCCTTCCTTTGCAATGTTTCAAAGCTCTGCCACACCTCCAAAAGGACTTAGCAACCTTCAACAGAGTTAGCTGTTAAGTGAGTTGAAGTCCCCATTTCTATATCCACTGCCTTCTTATGTTCACGTTTCCATTTGCATTGATGTTTTCCCAAATTTGTAAGCTAGAGGGAGATATCCTATAAGCACAATTCTAGGCCAAACAGCTGAAGTATTCCAATGTTATGAGAAAGCATAAGCAAGAGCTTCTAATGGGAGGTGTTGGGCAATCGCATCTTTGCTGAAGGCAAATTTTCCCTCTGCCATCACCAAGATTAATTCCAGGTTTCCCTGGGTGCTATGGCATGCAGAGGACCCATGCAAGGAGATACTAAGCATGGCCAAGTCTAATGTGCTCTTGCAAATCTCGCAGCCTCAATATCAAGGGCCTTATTTTAGATTTTTTTTTTTTGCCTAAAATCTTTGGGACACAACACTGGGAAATCGTGATTACTCACTAAGACTTTTGCTTATTATCCTGGTGGAACACAGCTTCTGCTAAACAAGAACTATTCTCTTCTTAAAGATAAGCAAATGCTAGCAAAATTACTGTAAATCATGAGATTACTGGCTAAGACTGCAGCAAAACAGAGTTTGCATCTTAACTGTGCTTTCTCTCATTTACTGCCTTTTTCAAATGTCTTCTTTGGCACTGATAACATTTGTCTCAACCTAAAAGTGAACTCTGGAGCTGGGGGGAGTCTGAGCAAAAGCCCTACAGCTGTTTAGGAATTATCCAGGAGGAAAAAAATGCACGTTTCCCAGTATAAACACTATCTTTTTTTTTTTTTTCTTTTTTTTTTTCTTTTTTTTTTGCTGTTGTTTTCTTTTTTTTCAGTTCAAGGAGAACATTCAGTTTATTTAAAGTTAGATTATTTTATTTTATTTTATTTAGATGTCAGCACAGCACATCTGTAGCTCTCAGTGAGACAGAGGAACACGAGAACAGCTCTCCTAGGTCAGCCCAGAGGTCCATCCAACCCTATATCCTGCCTCTGACAGCGGCCGGTAGCAGATGCTCAGAGAAGGACCAGTGCCAAGAGGCCTCTTCCACTGTGCCAAAAACCCCAAGCTCTGTGGTTCAAGGACTTCCTGAGCTGGAGCTGCAGCTGGACCACAGTGTTTAACAGCCACCAATGGCCCTATCCTCTCTGAATTCATCTAATCCCCTTTTGTGCCTCTCTATCCTTCAGGCCTTCACAGCTCCTGGTGGCAAGGACCTTCGCAAGGCAGCTATGCTATGTGTGAAATACTTCCTTGGGCTTGGTTTAAAACTGGTAATGTTCCTGGCAGGCTTTTATTTTTTGTACTGTGGGGAACACTGAATAGGTTTTCCTTGATCCCAGACCACCGATAGCGTTTGTGCCTTTTTACATGCTCAGTTTCATCACCCCTCTTGCACAAGCCTGGTCATAGCTCTCATCATTCTTTTCTAATCCCTGTACCTCTGGCTCTCCTGGATCAATATTAGGAAGGGGGAAGCATGGCAGATCATTGGTTTATGATTTACTATGACTTCCGTTCCCAGTAGTATTTGCCCAGAGAGGTGGATGCCCCATCCTCGGAGACACTCAAGGTCAGGCTGGATGGGGCTCTGAGCAACCCAATGTAGCTGTAAGTATTCCTGTTCACTGTGGGGGAATTGAATCAGATGGTCTTGAAGGGTCTCTTCCAACCTAAACCATTCTATGAATCTATGATCTGCCTTTTTTTTTTTTCTTTTTTTTTCTCCGTTACTGAGTACCAGGGACGGCATTTTAAGAGAATTTTCTACTGTTATTCCAAATCTCTTCCTAAAACACAGTAGTTTGCCAAGAGCCAGTTGTTGGTAAGAACTGATAGATTTGCTACTTTGTCTTTGTTTCATTACTTTCAGTCTTACTGGTGCTGAATTTTTCCTAATGTTTTTTCTCCCAACCACTCAGTTGCACAGGATGCTCCTGCAACTGTTTGATACCAGCTCTGTTGAATAATTATGTATCATCTGCGGATCATCATTCAGCTAACCCACTCTTTATCCCCTCTTCCAGATCTTTGATGAATGCACTGGATTATGCTAATTACATTTTTACAATTTTCTAGACTAGAGGAGCTCAGCAAAAGGAATTGGGCCTTTTTCTCCACACATCCTGTCCTTCCAGTGAGTGAAGTACCATTTTTGGAAAGCTGGATCCACTTAATGGGTGACGCCTTTGTTAGTCATGCACTTAATGACTTCTGCAAAGGCTGCCAAAAGATTCGCAAAGCAAGACTCCCCTACAGAAGCAACATTTCTCTCCTATTATCTTATACTTATGGGATCGATCCATACCTGTTAATTCCAGTTTGTGAGATAATGCTCAGTACTTTGCCTGGTATGGAAGACCAGCACATTAGTTTGTAGTTCTTGGATTCATTCTTGAATTATTTCTACCTATAGTTCATATGTCAGTAATAAAATGTTCATATATGAGGTTTAACTACTAATTAGAAGGACAAAAAATATCTCCTAAAGACAAGTTCAGCTACCCATGCTGGTTATCATGTTAAAAGCATTAACTAATTCAAAAAGTCCAAAGTATGCCCACAACTAAAACATTTTGAATGTGATTTTCCAAGTTGCTCTGGTTCCTTTAATAAAGCTTTGATTCAGTTTTTACATGGCAAAATGCATTGGCAGAATCTTTCCCCATGAACTCTTTTTTTTTTTTTTTGTTCAAAATTTTGTTTCTATAGTCTCCTGTGAGTCAAACATAATACAGTGCATCAGCAAAAGATCCAGAAATCATCATATAGTTTGGCATGTGAAATGCTGCAATCTGAGTTCACAATTAATTAAAGCTTTTCTACAATGAGAAACGCATTGGTATGACTTTGCCTTATTAATTTCAGTTCTAATGCTACATCTTTATCTCTGCAGACTATTTCTTGGAATAATTGTACTTCTTTGGTTTTATTTTAGCTTTTATTCCTTCAGAATGATTACCTCCAGTTTTGTGAGGCAGAAACGTACATACCAACCCCTTTTAAATTTCATTAAATGTATTGCATAAAGCCATGTCATTTAATATTTGGTTTACCTATCTTCTACATCTGTGTGTATGTGCATAGCATTACATGCATTAGAGAAGGTAAATGCATGAACCAAGGTATGTGTATGGGAACTGTATTTTAGTTCCAAGCTAAAGTAGAACCAAAGAGGGATAGAAGTTACCTATAGCAATGAAAGTAACCCATCACATATTTAATCATGAACATAATGGCAAGCATAAAAAGAACTGTCTGTGAAATCAATGCAACATATCAGGTGCTTTATAAATAGGTTTGCACTTAAATATTTTGCCCACTCATGGTTTCTCTGTGCATCATCATGGTACCACCTAAGTAAATCAATGCAGATTGATGGATGGAGGGTGGGTGCTTTCACCTCCCTCCCTCAAAATTAGCAGCATCACTGCCATGTGGCAATACATCAGGACTGTGCAGCTGTGCCTCCACCCTCGAGTCAGATCAGGGCTGCATTTGCCTCTGGGTAATGTTAAATTTAGGGTTTTCATTTCAGGGCTACTCATCTTCACCTTGCAGACCTCTGAGCCGCAGTATATCATTTGCAGGCCAACACCCTTAGCACACAGGGGGGTATCCCTCGTGGCACACACTACTTTATAAATGAGACTGATATCTGAATGCGTCACATTTCAGTGAAGGAAAACAAACCTTATGGACTCTTTAAAGGCTGTGATAAATTAGAATGTGCACGGCACAAATATTTATCTTGCACCCTTATTACAAGTATTTCCTTTTCACTGGTTAATTTAATTAAGAGGTGTCCCACTGGAGTAAAACTTTGTAAGATGGATATATTTCTCTCCAAAACATAATTCATTTTGAGTGAAAGGGGAAAACTCATAGCTCCTGAACTTATTAATAACGATCTGAATTAAAATACATTCCTGGCTTTCTTGAACACTTACGTATGTTAAGGGATAGCTGGGAGGGGAGACAACAGGGATTATTTTTGTTTTCATGAGAAGGACCTGATCCCAGAAACACTGTCAAACACATATGATGAGGAGTTAGTCACAATGATTTCTTTGGCAAGGCAAAAAGAAGCAGGAACAAAAACAACCTAACCCAACTTTCTGTCAGGGGTGGGGGGCCATCAAGGGAGCCAGTGTGGGATCATTCTTCTTCCGTCTTGAGACCTAGCATCCCACCTCACTCCAAGAAAAGCCTCACCACACTTGGGCAAGCTCTGCCTCTGGAGGAGACCAAGGACACAAGCAGGAGAAGTGATGAAGCATGCCTGAGACATCCTACAGCTCAGAGGTGGTCACTCTCATGCACAGCCCTAAGCTCTCTGTATGATCCCCAAGCAGGACCTTCGTCGTCTCCGTATGATCCAAGGCAGGGCACTGGCAACACACTGAGCTCCCACAAAGGCAAACCCTGCAGAGGACACCATCATTGTCCAAGCTCACAACTTCTGGGCAAAGACAGCCCACTCTCCAAAGAAGTTACATGTGCTGCAGACCCAAAAATTATAAGGAGAAAAGGAAAAGATAAAGCCCATTGGAGAAGGTGCTATTTGGAGTTTTGGAAAGGCAGGATTTTGCTTTGACTCTGCTGTACTAGTTTCAGATGTTTCACTCCACTTCACTTCTTGGAATCCCTTCCCAATTTTTATCCAATCTATTTCAAGGGCAGTATCTGAGGGTTATGAATGGTCTCCTGTTGTGTTTCTGCAACAAGACCACAAAGCTTCTCTCAAAACCTTGCTAAAATACAAGCACTACATAGGGACAATGACGAAATAGCAACTGTCTTTCCAAAATATCTGCTTTGCTTCTCCTCACAATAATTATTAGAATTATCCACTAGAAAGTTTGTTCTTAGCTCAGACCCCAAAGAGAGGTGAGTGATTTTATGCCTGATTACTTCTTCAGGGGAGCATTTAGGCATACAAATACACGAGAGACACATCTATTCTAAGATGCCTCTTCTTCCACACAGGTTAATGTTTACAACATCTCTTCTTGCCTGTTTGGCATGCTAACAAGGGATGATTTCAATGACTCTCACAGCTGAAAAACACCCAAACGTTTGTCATTTCATTTCCTTTTTAGAGGAGGTTTTTTGGTTTTTTTGTTTTTTTAAATCAGTTTTGAGTATTGGATCAATACTTCTATCATTTTGTTTCATTACAGAGACCATCAATGTACTACTAATTAAAAACAAACAAACAAAGAAGGGGTATCACTGCCAGCAGAAAAGTGCATTGAATCATTGCTAGAAGTTTAAGCAAAGAGGTTTCTTTGAACATCATTTCAATCCGTATTGATGCTGCTTCAATTTTGCAGCAGCAGCACCTGCAGAAACCTCTCTGCTACTTTAAAACCATTGGTAAGATTCAAGCCAGAGTGTTTGATCAGTGCCAGCTCTTACATCAGTGACTGGCACCCCTTCATGGTTCACACATCCCACTTTAAGAGAACAATTACAGCTGTGCTGTGACTTGAATGACAAAGAAACGAACTTGAAGATGTTTCTGTAGCAACTACAAGCAAGTTTTACTGTCAGTCCAACTTACAGCAACAGACTTCGAATCAAAAGTTAAAAACACACACTGTAATCTTTACAGTTGAATGACAAGTGCTGCCTGGCAGAAGCACAACTAGCACCTTGCTAACAACATGAGCCTTCACCTTGTACGGATGACCACTGATGTCACTCTGGGTAAGGAACAGCAATGGCTAGTCCTAACTGAGAGAGAACCAATGTCAAGAGATAGCCCCCAAAATAAAATCCAAATAAGTTTAATTTCATGATTGTTAAAAGAAAATCAGTGCTGACCATCCATTTGTCCCCATCTTTCTGGTCCTTCTCAGTACAGAGCTGGTACAATTTTAGCATTTGCTGTTCAGTGAGTTTCCTTCAGCCATCTGACATGCACAGGCTGCCTTGAAACAGAAGCTGTGAGCTCTCAGTTGGTAAATGCAAGTTTACTTGCTGAAGTAAATGTAATGATCTCAATGTAGTGAGTCTTTCCTAGTTGTTCTTATCCTTCCTAAAACAGCCCCACTCTCAGAAGCACTGTGCCCCAGTGCAGCCCACATTTGCTCTTGGCAGGACTCCAAGACAGACTTTTCTCCTTTACGTACTACAGTAAGCAGTTACAGTGAGTGATGTTAACAGGATGGAGAAGAAGTGACAGTCCCATTACTAACTTAATAAACCCATTTACCACCATTGTTTTAATCAGTGTATTCCAGTCTACTGCACAAAACCAACAATTTTTCCTGAAGCCTGCATTGTTATCTGCCAGAAGGGCAGTAACAATTTCCCTCAAAGATGCATCTCACACTCAGATTTACAGTTCACCTCTTGCAATACGAGAGGCCTTTGGCACACTGAGGCAGAGATACCTCGAATGCCAAAAGGGATATTTTTATGAAAAGAATGCAGAGGAGGGAAGCATCCCTCAGCAGTCACACATTGGCAGTGCAGCTCTTGCTCCACTGGCTGGGTGCTAATACTCATTCCTTCGATAGCTCTCCAGGTGCCACCAATAATAAAAGTTCAGGCAGGGCTTTGCAGAGCAGGGCTGAGGGGATGCCATTTGCATCAAATGCAAAACCTCCTCTACTCCAAGATGGAACAGGCACCACAATCAAGATCATTTCTTCCAGACTGCATGGGGCTTTCCTTCAGCCTCTTCCCTTGCTGAGAGCCAGGGCACCGCTCCTCCTGGCAGGAGCTGATCCAGTTAAAAGGCTCAGCTGCTGCAGTTGTGGCACATGGAGAACTGAGAATTTTGTATACAACGGTAGAAAAGCAGAAAAACAATTTCCTTTCCCTTAAAGTATAACTAAACCCTGCTCCCACAGAAGCGAGTGGCAACCACAGCAATGCTGGTTCAGGTGCTTTGTGGTCATTTGCCTCTTAAAAGGAGTTTTGCTTCATTAGGATGTCAAGCTTTACATTTCCTTCAGGTGTTGAGTTGTCTTCAGAATGTGGTTGTCATTAGGATCCAAAAGGGGCATCCCCAAAACTACAGAGAGGCCATGGAACTCTGCTAAGCATTACATGTGAGCACAGAACGAATGCACAAGCATGTTCTTGAGGAGTGCATCCCTCTGCAACACTGCTGATATTGAAACTCCAAACTACACGGTGAAGTAGGAAGGCTTGTGAAACGCTAACAGCCTGAAGCCCACAGGAGACCATTGCTCATACTGATCATAGTTTTGCAGAAAAGCAAAGAAAAGAGATTTCCTGGGATCCCAAAGGCCAAGCCCTTTGTAGGCATGAGGGTTATGGAGCCAACCACCAAGAGAGGAAAGGCATGAATCTCAACAGCCGCCTGAGTTGTTTCCTCTCGAAATAGGCTCCCATACAAGTGGCAAAACAGAAGAAATAATGCAACAGTGAAACAAGTTGAAAACGTATTTCATCCTCATGATAGAATCATAGAACTGCTCAGGTTGGAAAAGACCTTCGAGTTCATCAAGTCCAACCACAACCTGACCATACTATCCTAACTCTACCAACCCTCCACTAAATCATGTCCCTGAGCACCACATCCAAAGGATTTTTAAGCACATCCAGGGATGATGACTCAACCACCTCCTCGGGGAGCCTATTCCAATGCTTAACAACCATTTCTATAAATAAGTTCTTCCTCATATCCAACCTAAATCTCCCCTGGCGCAACTTGAGGCCATTTCCCCTCATCCTGTCACCTGTCACTAGTGAGAAGAAAGTGAGTGAATGAGACTCTCACTGTAATCACTTTTCAGGTATTTGAAGAGAGCAATAATGTCTCCCAGTGATGCATTATTGAATGCAAGACCGGTTGGTATACTGCATACCTCTGGCATTTCATGTCCACTAGAACATACTCGAGGGCAAAAGCTTTATTATGATGCATTCAGACAATATGATTTCAATAACACAGGAAGAAATGTCCTTCAGCAGGAAAATTAGGGAACAGATAAATGTGGTTCATTGTGTAACTGTTTGCCAAACAGAACGGCACCCTACCACGCTGCAAAATAAAGCTCTTTTAGACAAAAAAAAATGTTTTTTTTTTGCAAATGGCTTAATTAATAATTTTCCTCAGCTGAAGAAGGAAAGAGCCTTGAGCTACAATAGCTCTGCTTGCACTAACCTCCAGGCACAAAGGCGTCCTCTCCCAGAATTCATTTAGCTGTCAAAATGGGGGTAAATAATGCCAGAAGAGAAGTTCAAAAATGGTGAGTCCAGGCACTTTAACGCTGCTTTTCCTTTAAAAACAAAATAATAATGCTAATATAAAAGTACAGTGAAAGCTAACTCCACAGAAGATATCTCCAAAAGGGAGAGACGGGGTGAGGCTACCACCAGTGCTTTTATGCACAATCCTTTCATGTAAATTATTTCCAATGGGAGCTCTTTCTCTTGCCTGCGGACAAAAGCAGAATGCATCGCTCTTGCCAGACCACCTGGGACATGGGGAGGATAGGAAATTTCCAGATGGGTTTTAAGACAATTCAGTTATATTTATACAGCCAGAATAAATGTTTTTTTTCTGAGATAGCATTTCCCTTTGCTCTATCTAGACCACCAAGAGAAGAGGGAGGCACAGAAATTCTATTGCATTAATAGTCTTGGTGTTTACAGTTTTGATTTTTATTAACTTGTGGGAGCTGTTTATTGAGTCATAAACTCTACTAATGGGGATATTATCTCTAAATTATATAAGTACTGTAGCATTTAGGTTAGTTAAAAGAAAGGTTTAAAACAGTTACGTATTTACAGTTTATCTCAATCACCAACATGATCCCATAATGGGAATTTAATTGCTAATTGCTAGCTTATATTGCAAAAGAACTACAATAACAACAGACAATATATAGCCTGCATAAACATGTCCAGACAATTCTATATTGCCTCCTTTCACTGCTACCTTCTCATCTGGTGGGGATTTTTTTATTACAGTGATTTAATTCCTAACTGACTCAAATGAGGAAACTGTCTTTGTCAGTAAGCATTCCCACCAGTGCTTCATTTGACTGATTTTAGCAAGCCTTCTGCACACACTTCAATATCTTTATACAAAAGGGACAGACTTACACATACACTTACATGCTTTGCTAAAGCAGATTCTCAGAGAGCTCTAATAGGAGAAATCCAGGTTCCATTTACATCCACCCAAGTTTTTATGTTTGCCTAGCTGGAATTTGACCAAAACCCACCATCCCAAG
Organism: Centrocercus urophasianus; assembly: GCF_019232065.1. Classification (NCBI taxonomy): domain Eukaryota; kingdom Metazoa; phylum Chordata; class Aves; order Galliformes; family Phasianidae; genus Centrocercus; species Centrocercus urophasianus. The sequence continues at coordinate 34,719,152 of NW_024884364.1, read as the reverse complement.
CCTGAACCAAGCTGTGGGCAGCGAGATCAGGTGAAATGCAGAACAGCCCAAGGGATGGATCACATGCATATTAAGGATATGGGTTCATGACCTGTCCAGCTCAACCTGGACCATCCTCAGCCCTCCCACACATACTACTGTCACTGCACTGCGGCCACGTAGCGTCACCATGCCTGGTGACAGCATTCCTCTAATTGTGTTGATGTACCCAAGAAAGGAATTAATCTCACCTAACAGCAACGCAGCCATTTGCACCTAGCTGTCAGTGTAGGAAGAAGGGGCTGTTTAGATAAAATGCTTCCAATGGACATCCCTGTGGGCAAGTCAGTGCCTCCTACCCTTCCACTGGCAAGTAAGGAATCAAGAGAGCTAGGGCACATTGGCACTGGAGACATCAGAAGAGAAAGAGAGTAAGCATCACACTAATACAGAGAAGGCTGCATCCCATCCACTGTAGCCACTCTGCAAAAGGTCTTCCTTTTGGCTTTCAGGACAATGACCTTCTTCCAACTGATTTTTTTGAAAGTGGGAGCTCTCTCAAGCACTATTAAGCTGTGCAATTAATTGTTCAGTTACAGATCATCCTCTCATGCTGCCTGTCTAGGATCAGCATCAGATAAGTTGAATCAGCTCCTTCACTTCTCTTTGACTGTAGGTCTTAATATGAAACTAGCCTGTTGGAGGAAGAGAGCAAAGAGGATAGATGGCCTGTCAGAAGGGCAGACCAGGACAGCTAGCTTATTTATGCACAATACATGCCAGGAAAAACTTCCAGATGATTCAGAAATACTCAAATGTGCAGAGAAAGAGTTTATATAAAAATCTATATCTTTAATAAACTGTGCCTGTATTAACTTCCTCTTCTTGATTATACTCCCTCACTGGATTTAAAGTTTACATTGGAAACTGGTAGGGACAGGGATGTGCCCCCACAGCCCTTTCTGGGTTGTCTGGTCATTGCCTGGAAAGAGTTCAGCTTCCACCTGGGCCTTAGTAACCAACTGATACAAACAACATTAAGAAATTAATTCAGAGAAAATCGCAATTTAAGGAAGTGTTTGATTTTTTTTTTTTTTTTCCAAGATAGTTCTCTCTAAAATTCCTTTAAAATTCTGACCTCCAAAACCTAAAAAGGATTTTTAAAATCAGACTGAGCTCAGCGTGTAGTATCTTCTTCCTCCTGGTAATTGTAACTTCCTTCTAAACACGTTATTGCTTTTTCTTTCTCATTGCCCTTGGGCTTTCTGTACTTGCGCCTGAGCCAGAAGAGAAGAGAAGAGCTAAGCCACCTCAAGAGGAAGAAAGGTGTATGCAATGGATACACTACTGTGGAGGGTACAGGACATTATTGCTTAAAGAACTAATGCATCTCTCCACATCACTGAATAACCTTCATCTGAGTATAAGATGTTGAAACACAGGTCATTTTTTCTAATTGTTAATTGCTGGTTTCAAACCATGGGGACATGCAGAAGGGTCCAGCAAGCAAGAGGCAAAAAATTATTATTAGCTGTATAAGGATTGCTGTTCTCTGACTGCTGCCATGTGACTGAAAACTTCTGTTATTTATTTTCTTTTGTTTTTGTGGAATTAGGATCCCTGCAGTTTGCCCACGGAAAATGAGCAACAAAACTGTATCCTGTGCTAAGGCACAGAGAGTGGACTTGGGATTCAACAGCCTAGGTTTTTTTTTCTGTGAAGAGCTTTCCTGCTGCGAAGTAGGATTAATTCCCATCAACACGAGGAACAAATGCAGAAGGAAGCTTTCAACATCTTCTCATTTATGTAAATGAAAAAGACTTGATCTGTCTGACATTGGCACAAATGGCTCTACCTAGGAAAATACAGCAAAGGCAGGACACAGGAAAATATTACCTGGAAAAATATTATTTTTCTCAGCAATAAGTTCAATCGTCTGTGACTGCTTGAGCCTACCACGTCTGTGGGAGCCTGCCTGCAGGTGAGCAGAGCAAGTACTTAACTGGACACAGGCAAAAATGGACGCAAAGTTGCAAGCTAAGCGGTGCACCATCTGCACGCAAGGATAGATCCTCACTGCTGTTCTTGCTGCAGCAGCTATTGCAGAAAACTTTAAGCCTTCTATTCTCAAATGCCAAGTTCAGGAAATGAAAATTAACACTGAACGCACAGCAGACCCCAGCAGGGAGAAGGGGAGGCAGTACCGTAATGTGAATCTCTTCGCTCCTGCCATGGAAGGCTCAGATACTTGTGGAAAGAAGATATCTTTGGCTCCCCTACAGAGATAGAGAGCTGAGATTAATGGCAACTGTGAGGGCTGCTTTCTCTTTATGCAATGCATGCTTTAAAGCTGTGGCCTCCTGCCATCTTGAAACATTATCTTGTGGTATTGTCTTCATTCAGGTCCCCCATCAGCAATGTGAAAAGAGAGAAGCTGGTGGCAGGATTAGAGCAGAGGTTGAAATATCCTGGGCAGCATACGTTGCAAGTCACAGTGTACAAAGAGTATTCTTGGACTGCTCATTGGCTGGAGCTTTTCCTTCTGGAAGCGCTGCTGCTTGTGAAAAATAAAACCTTTTGAAATGTGTTTACAACACATCAGACCACAGCATATGACACACTGTGAGCGCAGTGACAAGCACTGAAAATATTTTTCAGTCCCTGTCTGCTCTGCTCCTGGGAGATCCTTTTGTGCTCAGTGGAGTTATGAGTAATACATGGAAAAAAGGAGAAAAAGAAGTGGGAAGCAAAACTCAGAATGGTGTGAACAAAATATGCAGAGTATCAATAGGAAATACTGAAACATCAGAAATCAGATAATTCCATATTACTTTTAAAAGAAAAAAAATCCACATTCCATGGGCTCTGCAGAGGGGGAATCATTCAATACCAGAAATAGTCCTCAGTATCACAGGCAATATATCCTAAAATTACACTTATCAGATGATCCATCTTTAATGGTAAAATTAACGGGGTTCTTTGCTCTTGGAAGCCTGTTATGGACCCTTTTTGTTTTAGAAGGTTGGAAACCATCTTTTACTGTCCAGTTTAAATTTATGGCTAACCATACCTACTTTTTCTGAATGTTCTGAACTGAATGATCATTTTCCTTACTTGTATTACATACCCATAGCAAATTCTCTAATGGCAACCACATTCTCCTTGAGCCTCCATTTTGTTTCCCTAAATAAGCCACACTTCTTCTGTCTTCTTTATTTCTGTTCTCTTGGCCACTTTTCTAGTTCTTCTCTGCACAGGATCCAGTTTGCAGTCACCATTCTCGACCATGACCAGACCAGACCATGATTGATCAGATCTACAAATGGGATTGTACACAAAATGGTATGACATTTGTTATGCTTTTGTTTGTTTGTTTTTTAACCTTTTTCCTTTTCATATGAAGGAAATTTCCTGTCTCTAAAAGCTACTTGGGAAGTTTTAAATGTTCAAATTCAATCTTCGGAAACTCTCTTCCTTCAAAACTGTCATCTGTACAAGATCTCAACAACTGAAAGATATCCTGATGAAGACTGGGCACATTAAAAAGTTATGAGGGCAACTGTATTCATTTAAAGTGCCAAATCCAGCTTTGCTGCCATGATTAAAAAGCTTCAGCTTTTATCAAACGGTTCCAAGTGCAATCTGTTACTGTTTTGGCTCCTGACACAATCCCCACAATGAGATAATTTTCTTGTCATGTAAGAAACTATTTTCTTCTTTTGGAATACAACGTAGTACATAGTCTTGTCTACAATTTTGAGTACTTCAATAAGTTTAAAAAAACTCAAATTATTCTTTGAACTACTGTTTTTCTCTCAGTCTGGGAATTTTAAAATGCTTAATTCTCATCCTTTTGCATCAAGCTTTCTCATCAAATTGCAATTTTGGATTACAGAATGCACAGGGTTCTCAGTTTACTGACTGTGTGAGCTTCTCAGCAGCAGACTCACACCAAATCCCTTCACCATAGAGTCACTGTGGATGAGTCAGCTCCTCCCTTCACCACAGCTCTTGCATCCTTTAAATAGAAGTAATTCCTTTTCTCACAAACTCATACATTAAATTGAGATCTAACCGTGGCTTTGAGCTGACACAAGCTTAAAAATACAAAAAGGCTAACAGGAGCTCCACTTAGTTACCACCATTTTGAACAAAGAGAAAGGTATCAATTTTCAAAGGACAAGTTCAGTGCCACAATAAGAAAGAAGTTCACTAAGATGGAACCAGAATACCTTTTCTTCATTCATGCCTCACCTGAGTAAAACTGAGCACTTACCAATCTGAGTTGCATCTAAAACAAAAACCAAGAGTTGATAGCTTTTGTACATGGCCTGCAAGAAATTTGCTTCTATGTTACAAGGTTATAATTATCACCCATACCAGAGCAAACTGACATTGTTCTAAAATCTTGCAACTACTTCCTCTGTAAAATAACAAACTTAGCACTTAAGTATTACTATATGGGTATAGCAAAAAAACAGAAGATAAAAAGCAACAGACGAATTGTGAAGAGAATTATCTTACTGAGCCAATTCTATCTGACTTAATATTACAAGAGGTCATCCAACAACCTCCTCTGTTAGCAGAACAAAGTAAGGTCAGTCTGATTTTGCTGTATTTGACTCAAGCAATTGCTGCTGCTTGTATATTCTCCATCTGACCATCTGATTATTGTTTTAATTGTGCTCACATAAGCATTAAAGAGTACTGTTGATTTAGGAGTTAAAAAACCACAAAGTACATACATATGCTTAAGTAAGAAATGTAATAAAACCTGTATCTGTCTTGTTTTTGTTTAACCTGACAGGTCTTCAATATCTAAGTAAGTGTTGGAGCAGAAACACTGATCCAAAAACAGTGACTTTCACAGTTTGGATCATTCTTCTTTGCCAAACAGGTCATCCAGGAGAGGCAAGTATTTGATTCTTTTCACGGGAAGGAATGGTGGCTGTCTGTTCCAGTTATCTTCATTCTGAAATTAGTAACACAGAGAGTATCTTAGAATATAATGTTGGAAACAGCAATAACTAAAAGCTGGCCAACTAAGATTGCATGTGCTGCTTCACTTCTTCATACAAATATTCTGTGAACATGTGGACCTTTACATAGCACATCCTCTTAAAACATTATTACATGAACATCTTTAACAATCTTGCAGAATATTTTATTAAATGTGTGTTTTCTGTCATTCAGCCTTCTGCAGATATTTCAAATTAAGTAATGCTATCTGTTCTTCATTAAGACACTTATATTTGAAAACCTTACAAGTCATCTACGATTCAATACTAAAAACCACACCAAAGAAAAATGAAGAAAAAAACCACAACACTGCTGCTAAAATCTATCTGTGAAATACAGACATTATAATCTGAAGATATCAATGTTAATCCAAAGTAAGTAATGAAAAGAGTGTCTAACGGATTCCAAAGCTGAAAAATTTAACAAGACTCAAATCCTTTCTTTCACTGATCTTTTCCTGATCTGCTTTATTACCTCCTCATTAAAATATACATAGTACCACCACTGCTTGCACACTGGCTTCACCCCATAGGAGCCCTCTCTTTCCCTCACCTGCCGGAAAGCAAGTCTTGCTCAATGGCTAGATAAGCCATACAGCTGTGAGGAAAAAACAGTCAAACACATTAAACAGAAAGTGTATCTATGTGTCTGCTTATTTTAGTCTCGATTTTTTTATGAAGCTTAGCACCACCTCCAAGGCAAAAATCCTCCTGGCACAGGCTCTGACTTTCTTTCATTAGCACAGTACCAAGGCCCTTGAGTCCCCTTACCCTGGCAGACTCTCCTGAAAGCGAGCACTATTTTAAATATCAAAATAGCTTAAAAACATAATTATTCTGAGAAAAAAAATATACCCACGGAATACAACCTACTCCATAGGCACAGGATTGCTATAGAAAACACATGGAAGTACTTTTTTTCTCTACAAGAAAGAAAAATACTTCCCAATCAGAAAATGAAAAATAGACCACTACGGAAGGCAGAGTAAAGCAGCATTGCAGGGCCCTGGTTAGACAATGTAGAGTTTGGGATGCTATAGAAAGAAGAGCTTGTAAGCCAAGGAAGAGAGAGAAGCCAAGTTAATAGCATAGTACGTGAGGAACGTTGATTTAAAATATGTCACTGTTGAACTGAAATGTAAGGGAATGCTGTGTTACTAAGTGGTCTGAATAAAATCAAACACATTCTGTACAAGTGTAGCAACACATGGGCTAGGCCAGAATAGAAAAACTACATTTTGGCAGAAGGGCTTCATATTTATCTGTTACAAGATAAAAAAAAAAAAAAAAAAAAATCAGTATAATTGCCTTATGTACCATCTATTTTAAAATGTTCCATTCAGCACAAGATGGCAAGATCAGATTAATTTCTGCAGTTTGTTGATGCCACATATTTATTTACCCTAAGTAGCAGGCTGGTAGAGATATACAAAGTTGATTCTTCAATACTGATTCTGCCTATGCCTACCAGTGATGTGCTGTTACATACAAGTTTCCACAGAGTTATAAAAAAATATATATATAGCTATTTTCTGTGGTGACAGTGGAGTTTAAAGAATTTCCTGGCTATCCCAGAAGACAAACAGAGCATTTGACATGTTGCAACAATACTTGTGGGTGGAGTGGTATTCACACCTATTGTTCAAGGACAACTACACTTGTTTCCCCACTCTTTTTTTTTTTTCTTCCAGAAAAACATCACAGAGATGTGGCACGCTGTAAGCAAGACTGTGTTACAGGCTTTGTCTTCCCTTTGTAACTCTTTTTGGTTAATTCTAACAGAATTAATTTGAACTGAATTTGGTTAATTCTAAGCCTGGAAAGAAAAATATATTACATGAAGACACAAAAATGAAAACAGGCCCAAATATGAAAAATTGAAAATTGTTGTAGTCTTTGTTGGATGAGGTACTCACATTACACTTGCCCAAATTACACAAGTGTCTCATGTGCTGAGTTTTAACTTTTCTTTTGCTCAAATATAATGGTTTTACCTGAGGAGGAAGCTTTATTGTCTGGAAAGCAGGGATTTGATTCTCTCTCCAGTTCACTGCATCCACAAACTTTTTATATTCCACTTGCTTATGGTCATCTTCAAACCTAAGTAGGATATCCATAAGATGCCTTATGATTAAATGAAAATTTTAACAAGTATATAATATTATCTACATCATACTAATGTTATCTACATCATACTAATGCAGTATTTGCTGGATAATTGCTTTTCAGTCCTTTACAACCAAACACTGGTGAGAGAACAGAAAAATCCTGCATAACTTCTATATCACACATTACATTCCATTTACTTAGTGCACATCAATATCTCTCATACAATTTTTTAAGGTTCATTAGATTCCAAGTAATTTTGTTTTACTTTTTAACCATTGCCCAACTTCTTCCAACACTGGGATCTCACAATTGGTGATAAATAGATTTGGGAAAGTCAGTGTACAATTTTTTTGTAGAGAAAAGAAACAGCTAGAAATATACATTGGAAAACGTGTCCAAATAGAGTGGATATTGGAAAATACAGGCTGGGTGGAGAATGGTTTGAAAGCAGCCCTGAAGAGAAGGATTTGGGGGGGGTCTGTTGATAAAAACTCAAGATGAGTTGGCATTGTGTGCTTGCAGCCCAGAAGGCCAACTGTAGCCTGGGTTGCATCAAGAGAAGTGTGACCAGCAGGCTGAGAGAGGTGATTCTGCCTCTCTGCTCTGCTCCTGTGAGACCCTAGCTTTAAACTGGAAGAGGGCAGACTTATACTAGATATTAGGAAGAAATTTACTATGAGGGTGGTCAGACAATGGAACAGGTTGCCCACTGAGGCAACTCCCTGGAAGCACTCAAGCCCAGGCTGGATGGGGCTCTGAGCAACCTGGTCTAACAGGAGGTGTTCCTGCCTATAGCAGTGGGTTGGAACTAGATGATCTTGAAGATCACTTGCAGCCTAAAACATTCTGTGATTCTTTAACACAAGAGAGTTGTACTATAACACAAGTGACCTGCTTTATACAGTTTCTCAGTCACTTCCTGAAAACAAGCAATGCCTTAAAAATGCTTTTTGCATAAACCTTGGAATCAGTTTCCAGTTAACAAACATGCAGCTCTCTAGCCTACCATTTAATAACCAGATTTTAAAATTTCAACTCATTTCATTTGGTAATAATTTATTTCCATGAAGTAAATATTTGTAATATTTAGCATCTGTTACATGGAGATATAAACCTTACCAGTTAAGTTCTACAGTTACTACTGCACGTTAACATAAACTCGCTAGGAGCAGATCTGTAAGCCATGCCATTGATTTGTACAAAGTGGCTTCAGAAAAAAAAAAAAAAAGAAAAAAAAAATACTCAATTTGGCAAAACACTTAGGTGCTTAATGCATAGAGAAATCCAATTGTTTCAGTGGGTTCAGTCAAATGTTTGAAAGGTACTGCAGGCTGAAGTTCATTGCAGAATTGATGCTACAAACGCAGATTGCTTTTGAAATCATAGAATCATAGAACGGACTGGGTTGAAAAGGACCAAAATGATCACTGAGTTTTTAACCCACTGCTATGTGGAGGGTCACCAACCACCAGACCAGGCTGCCCAGAGCCACATCCAGTCTAGCCTCGAATGCCCACAGGGATTGTACAGAAATGAAGTTAACTGCTCTACTATACTTACTATACATACTACATTAGGATGTGAATGGCATCTGTCTTACCTAGCACTACTTCAGTGTAAAAGGGATCTGGCTTAGGCAGATTAAGCACATCCTGAAAGCATCTGTGCTTTGCTAGTGTCCACAGAGAAATATATATGACTAGATAGACTCAATAAGCTATTTTTGGTGGAAACATCAGGTTAAACAATTCTACCATGTAACATGGTGAGACAAATATTATTGTATGTGTAGGAGCAAGATGACACACTGTCGTCTCCCGGAAACAATTTCTTTAGACAACCATTTTATTTTGTTCTTAAAGAAATAGCATTGCACAAAACATGGGCCTCAAAACCCTTCAGTTCTCCAAATCACTGAAAGGGCCCTCGTAAAAATAAAGAATGAAGGTACTTGAAGGATGATTTTACAGCATAAGCTGGGAAAACAATACTGGAAGAGAAATAAATCTAGTGACAAAAATAAACTGCAACTCATCCTCTTCCTCTCCTCCCCCCATGCCTTTCATTTAACAGTCAGCAGATAATATAAAATATACTGGAAGTCATGAACAGAGATTCTAGTGATAAACTAAAATGTTAAGTACAGTGCGTTACACTGAAGATAAAAGCAAAGACAGAGAAGAATGCTACTGTTACTGACATTAAAGATGAGTCTGAAACATTGCCAGGAGAAACCCTCCCCTTATAGCTTTGGTTTGGTTTAGGTTGGGTTTTTTGCAGGTGGTAACTGGGGAAACAAAAGAGTTTTGTATTGGGAGTAACAAGACAAAAAAGCTCTTGGAAATAAAACTGTGGCAAACAGATTTTGAATCTCAGAACAACCATTAATTTTTTTTTTTTTTTTTTTTTTACTATCATATATACTAGCATGTATCTATTAAGCTTTTTCTATTTCTGAAAATTCAGAATATAAGGTTACTATCAAGATGCAGAGCTGCATAAGTAGGAATTTTAAGTGAAGTTTAAAAGACGGGGTGTCGTTTCTTCAGCATCTATTTTATGTTGATGCAATGAAATTAAGGAAAAACATTGGTTCTGCTTTCAACAAGCATTACAAAGGAGAAAACTCCTTTGAACTGACAGCATGAGCAAGCTGAGCAACACCACTCACATGAAGTCAACTATAGTTTTAAGGTGGGCATGGGAAATGGGACTACTAAGTCCCATGTTTTAAAAGCTGCAGAAAGCAGCTTCAAATATCACTCTAGACTAATCCAGAGGAAATAATCTACTTTTTACATCTTTTTACTACTGTGACTTATTGCACCAATCTACTAAATGCACATACTTGTAATTCAGTACAGAACATCCAGATGGAATGAAGAGATGTTATCAAGTTCTGCATTATTAGGACAGAGATGCCATACATTTCAGAGCCGGAATTAATATGACTGAAACTGACAGTGCTTTTCAGTGAGGAAATTAGATTTGTCTTATCAAGAAGATACAACAAAGATCTCTCAAATCTGTTTCTCTCTGGTTTTGCCCTATGACTTAAACAATCCATGTGATTTTAGATTGTGTAAGTCATTTCCCCAACCCCAACAATGTCTGCAGAGTTTTTTTTTCTCCTACAACACAATCGTAGAACAGAATCACAGAATCATTAAGGTTGGAAAAGACCTCTAAGATCATCTAGTCCAACAATCCATTTATGACCACTAAACTATGTCTCTCAGGGCGATATCAACATGGTACTTGAACACCTTCATCATCTCCCTGGGCAGCCTGTTTCAATGCCTCATTACTTCTCTGGAGAAGTTTTTTCAAATATGCAACCTGAGCCTCCCCTAGCACAACATGAGGCCATTCCCTCTTGTCCTGTTGCTAGCTACTCTCTTTCACATCACAGAAATAATCACATATTTCTGCTTATAAAAGTATATTTCTAATGAAAAACTCCAGCTATGTTAAAAATCCAGTGAAATTACATGATGGTTATTTCTGAGGCTGCTTTCGTGAGTAAAGGCTATTAATGAATATATTTTCTTTCCCATCAAGAAAGCTGAAACCAAAAATTCATAATAAATGCTAATGTACATGTAAAGATTTCGTATGCTTTTATTTTTAATAGCATTTATTAAGTAGTTTTATCTGATACTAGCAGAAAAGAGGCATTATGTTGTTTTAAGCTTTAAAAAAAAAAAAGCTGGGATTCTTCAGCTACTTGACGATCCCTGTGTAACACAATATACACCTAAATTTTCAAAAATAGCTTATACAAAAAGTTTTAAGGTAGTAAGCACAGATGCAGCTGATCAGTGTTAGCTAAGAAAGGCTGCTATCTTGGATATACATTTATTCTCCTCTTGAACTACAATAAATTGAACCGTCAGTTCTTCATGATAACAAATAACAGAAATAATTTCTCTTAAGAGATCCATATATTCATGCTGGAGTCTTTTCATAATAAACAGCCAAGTGAGTTTTGGGCATTAAAGGTAACAAGCAGAAACAGAGTGCAGGAGAATGATTTCATGACCATTTCCAATCATGGTGCTGCCACCAGGACACATCTCACAGCAAGAAAAGACAGTTGGTTAGCTTTCTAAGTGAAGCAGGTCAAGTGTAAACAAACTATTAGAGGTAGGTGATTATGTTAAAGAAAAAGATACTGTACAAACCAGGGAAATACCAGGCAGACAGAAGAGGCTTGGTCTTTTAGTGGCATGAGAACCAGGTGATCAACTAGGAGGCTCATTGTAAGTTGCATCAAGTAGCACTGCTACCTGAGGCACTAAAGATTAATTTACCTATTTAAAAAAAAAAAAAATTCACTTCTGTCCCACTGCTTGTGCTTCCACAGCTTAAAATCCACAAATGTTCCTCCAGAGTTCAATAGACTCAGTCTAGCACTGTGCAGAAAAGAACTATGCAGCCAATTTTAAGCAAAACTAAAAGATATTTTAAAAATAGGGACATACGCTTAGCTAAACAAGATCATTGACAAGTAAACGTCATCCGTTTCTTTTTCCCACCATCTTTTTCTTCTGTTATCTGACACCTATTTTTATATATATATATATATATATATATATATATATATAAAAACCTTCTGGGGAAGGACTGCATCATTCCCAGTCCCTGTTAGCTTACATTGAACATTGCAGCAAATTAAAATATTAAAGAAAAAACATCTAGATTCATTTCTTCAGCACTACAACAACATTTATTCATTAAACAAATGATAACTGTTAATTGTTAATTGTATGGGAACTGCTGAGTCACGGCCTGAACCTCTGATTGATCACCTGAGGTGAGCACTGAGTCAGCCAGAGGAGCACAGCTGAAGGCAATTCACCTGTGCTGCAGGAAGGGGTGGAGCCTGGCTGCACCTCTCCTAGACCTATTGAAGAGCTGGCTGCCAGTGTGAAAGGATCTCTTCTGGAGATCCATTCTGCTGGAGTTTTGCAAGAGAGCCCAGGATAGGGGTAAGCTTTCTATCTATTCTCTTTTTGTTATCATAATCTGTTTTGCCTAATTCTCTTGTTTATTTTATAATTATAACATCTTAATATTCATTGATTATACATTAATTATGCTTGCACAAACCTAAAGAAGTGTTTATAATAAACAAGCAGTTTACTGGCAGAAACAAGAGTGTAGCATCTGCATTGCTTAATGAATTGTGATTAAATAATTTATATAGTCGTATAATTGAAGACCTACATGAAACAAGGCTGGTGGAGAAAGGAAATACATTTTTAATAAACTAGAGGTTTGTTGAGAGAGGCTGTGGAGTCTCCTTCTATGTCCTTTCCAATCTCTGAAACTCTGTGATTTTGTGAATTACAGAAACTTTGGGTACCCAAATCCTACTATTTCACCATCCCACAACAATCGCAAATATAAATTTACTTCAGACAGACAATTTAAAAGGGTCTTTTGAATCTTCATAGTCTTCATGCTAATTCTCTCTGCACTTTGTGGAAACTGAATGTTCTTCAGGTACAGTATATGAAGTTTTGGGTCATCTGGAGGTGATCATAAAATTAGATGACAATTTCTAGTTCCATCCCTTGATTTTAATAAGTGATAGATCATTGTGGTGTGATTTACAGATGTAAATAATAAATATTTTAAGGGTATTACCTTTTAAAATGAAAAAAAAAATGAAACCATTAAGTCCAACAGAAAGTCTTTGCCACCCAATCTCAGAGAAAAGCTGAATAAACATATAGCTTCAGTCTTCAATGATTATCTGATCACATTGTCTAGGTTCATTTTATAGCTGAACAGGGTCCAGCTAGTGCATTAAGCTATACTGATTTTGTGGGAATCAGTCTAACAAGTCTTATTGTACCATTTTCTTCTTTCATAAATTCAGATATACACATTAGGAACACTACTGCTACTTGCTTCAGAAGCATCTGTGAAAAAAAATTGCATACATCCTCATCAAAAATAAACAACAACAACAGCAAAAAAAAAATCCAAAAACAAAGAGAGAATATTGTTTACAAACTTTGCCCCTATTGAATTGTGTACTTCCCAGGAGCCAGACTAGTCTGCGTTAACAGTAAACCTATCTGTTTCATGATTCTTCAGTCACAAAGAGAACTAGAAGAAGCAAGACAAAAAGAAAACTCTAAATCTTATTCAGCTGACTCTACTTTTCAGCTTCTAGGTTACTGGAAATTAAATTCTATGAAATACAGTTCACAACATCTTTCCCTGACTCTACACTCTCTTGAAACAATACAGAAACAGTACACTTATCAGGCAGTGTCAACTGCACACAATATTAAGAATGCAACACTCTTTCTTATTGGCAGTGTAGTTACCACAAAAATTAGCATTTTTCAGAATTGCTACTATTGTAATTTAGAATCAGCATTATTCATCACACTGTCATATGGAATACTACCTCTACAGTTTTCTGAGGCCCAGCTTCACACTATGTAACTTTCTTATACAGAAATCTGGCGTACTAGCTGGCCATGGCCCATTTCACGGGAAAATGGGTGGTAGTTTAGAAATCCAGCTCTAACACAGGCTGAAATTACTCCCTCTCCTATATCCCCTACAGAAAGAACCTACAGAGGCTGAGACCCAGTTCTGCTGTCATGAATACCTGTCTAGATTTGGGAGAAATCCAGGCTTCCTCCTTGTCTTTTAAGCTTATCTCTTATTTTTATTGTAATGTACTGGGCTTTTTCTTCTTATCTGCCTACATTAAGACTCTTTAAGAGAAGAGATTCATCTCACAAAAGCTTTTCCTAGTACAAATTCACAAACAATAAACATGTCTCTAGAGCTTAGTAGGCCTGTCTGTTTTTCATCAGTGTTGAATTAGTACATAAAGGAAAATCTCCAGTCCCTTGTCTCTGTATCTATTCAACTGCAGCCTTTATAAAGTGAATCTATGAGAACTTGTTCTTTAGCAGAACTTTAGTAGTGTCCTCCAACACTTTTTGTGTTGGAAAGCTTAATGGGAATTCTAAAATTGAGTTTTAGATTAGTGCTAAAATTCAAGCATGTTTCTGATGTCTAACGGTTGTAATTCAATTGTCAGAAGTGATGAACAGCCAATCAACTGCCGAAGATGAAGGGAATATTCTGGAAGTTTTTGGTCTAGGGGGAAAAGGGCTTTGAAGAAAATAATCTCTTAGGCTTCTTAAAGAAAACTTGTTGGTATTGACTGAAGTGAGAAACCTTGGTTGCAGTAAGTAAATATAATGAAATGGATTCCACCTTTCTGCTTGACAAGAGTGTACTCATTATTTCATAAGTCTAGATGTTAGGTTTGAAATTAATCCTCAAATCAAGAAGCACATCTACCTGAAAACATCTAAATGTCACAAGACCTGCTTCTGCATTTTACATACTTGGAAGGCACAGACGAAATAGTCAGTGGTTTCCCTTGAGGGAAAGAAAAGACCAGTGAGCATGTATTTTACCTGTTTCCAGTAAAGCTGCAAAAATCAATGGAAACCAAACTCACCATGACACAAGTATTCAGAACACCATGAGTTACTCTCAACTCTAGCCTTTAAACAACTGCACTGAATATTAGTTCTTTTCATTTCTATTCCCATGAATACAGCCTACTCAATTCGTTTCAAAATAATTAAACGTGCTATGGAAAAATAGCCAAATGCAGCAATACTCCTTTTTAACAATTACACTAAAATGAATTTTTCAGATGAGATTAAAAAGAGAAACAAAGCACTTTTATTTACTACTGCTTGAAGACTGCTTGAATGATTTTCATTGATTCAATGTGTCAATGAATCAAGGACATTGTATTCATCTTGGTATTTTTCTTGAAACTCACATAATGTGTTTACATGAGATTGTTTTTACCTTACATATATGAAAGAGGCACAAATGCAAAATAAAGTCATACTGATAATAGTAAGCACCAGTAGTTGACTACCACAATACTAATTTCACAGAATTCTGGCAGAATCCAGGTGATCTACCATGCCAGATAAAAACAAAGATGTTTTTTAGATGGTTACATAGTAGTTGATTATAATCATTCTGCAAATAGGAAAGTCTACACATATATAGGGGGGGAAAAAAAATCAGCATAATGTAATGATTAAGATTACTGAAATGACAATCTCATAAGAAAGTATTAAGTAGATATTTGAGATTGATTCGTACCCATGGAGATCGTACTATCTGCTTTTAACTTACATGGTCAGTATAGTTTGTAGAAGATCATCGGACAATGGCAACTTGAAGGACTTGCAAACAGTCCTGCAGGTCTCATAGGGTAACACTCCACATCTACACAAACAGAAATAGACAGTGAGAGTTGTGCACTAGGTATTTGCTAGATTTATTTCAAGTTAATGTCAATGTGAACAGAGAAATGTGTAGGAATTGTAGGACAATAAAAATGCAGTTTATGAAATTTCACTGTTACACAGCTGATAAACTTGAAGTGCATGTGGTAGCTTGTATTCCTTCCCTGAGGTTCTCAGCGATTCTCTGTTATTCTTTATCTGTGATATCACAGAACAAAAAGGGCAAGTGATCCCACATCGTTGTTGTTGCTGTTGTTAAATCCCTATTTTCCTCTTTGATTTAATATACTGCTTTGCTTGTGAACAGGCATCTTATTAGGTCACTTAATACTCAGCATAGCAGCTAGAGCAAAAAGTCAATGAACAAAATAAAAAGCAAACAAAAAAGGCTATCCTTTCCTTGTTTGCTGTCAAGTGTCGAAAAAGGCTTTACTTTAGAAAAAGTATTCTGCAACTGCAACCTATCATTTGCTTAGCAACAAACAGAAAGTAGGTAGGCTTCCAAGCAGAGTTTTCCAAATAACAGCCAAGGATATTAGAGGAAACTTACTTTTCATGGTCATTGTACGCAAGTACTACAGATAGTTGTTCAAAATTCTCAAAAGTATTTTTCTTTAGCTGTTCTTGAGCCTTTGCAAGGAGGAAGTAGTGGTCCATTTCATATTCTTCTTTCTCTCTGTAATGGCGTCCAAGAGTCATAATCTCATGCTCTGAAAACGCTCCATCCGTGATACTGACTATCAAATTTCTGTTCACAAAAACAGCAGCCTACATTAGTTTAAGTAGAGTAGTTAAGAAGTTAATAATCACTAAATTCCCATGGAAACATCTATTATAGGGCACTCGTTATAAAAGGCTGTATTTATTTAAAATATTTAAATTTGAAATCCAGGCTTGTTCAAGAAAGTTTAATGGGAAGTACTTGACATTTAACTTTTGGAAGATGTCTATGCTTCCTTTGTTGTTGGCCAAACACAAAAAAACACTTTATAAACCTGATGGAAGCCTTACCTGACAATGCTGTACTAGCACAGAACATTAGCAGAGATTATCTTTGTCACTACATTTGTTCAAAAATGTAGTAAATTATACAAGGAACTATTTTGTTTCTAATTGTATTCTGCATACTGCGGTATATGATCAATTATTTGTAAATTGTCTGTAAGCATGTACAATGAGAGTTGCATAAAAGAATTAATAACAGCAGAAGAAAAGTGAGTCAGAAGACACCAACAAAGAACAGAACATTAATCAAGTGTTAAGTCACTTTCCACAATGCACTATGAAAGCTGGTCCCATTGGGTAGTATTCATGGGAAAGCTGGGGGAACTGAAACTGGCCACAGAGAAAGGGCAGAAAATTACAGCCAATTTGTAATCACAATCTCCTGGTAAGAAAGGAACACAAGAGGCAGTAGCGAGACCAGCTGATGATCAGACACTGCCAGAGCCCACAGGGTCAGCTTGAAGTGTCCTTTCACAAGGATGCTTGTGCTGCTTAGAAGAATCAGCCCAATCCAAGGAATGAGTGTTCCTGAGATCCATCTGATAGGTCAGTGCTGGCACTGAATGACTAGTTCATTCCTGTTGCTGATAATAGCATGGGAGTGATTTGGGGGTAAGCTCCTGAAAGCACTTATGGGCTTATCACTTATATAAACTATATACTAATAGTTTATGGACTACAAACTAAGCACTTATCACAAATGGACACAAAATCTGGGATTAAGTTAGTTTAGTTATACATAGAAGTTGGTATACATTGGTATATATTTTTATACGTATAGATTTATCCATAAAGCCTTCTAGTTTATATTACTGGGGGAGGGGTGGAGAAGGACTGCTTTTGATGATGATGAAAGCCTTGCAGCTGGGACTGTGCTGCCTTCAGAGTTTTTCCATATATGCTGGATGTTGATTCAGCGTGAAGGAAGAAAAACACCAGTAGGAAGAAAAACACCAGTAGCAAGAAAATCCAGGGGACTTCTCATTTTCCAGAGAAAACTGGACTGTAGGTTACCTCTGTAGTTACAAGGCTTCCTGTCCTACAAACCTTGATTTGTGTACCTGTACGTTGGCATTACAATTCCACGTCTGTCTCCAGTGAACTCACATTCAGTCGGATTTTCTTAACAGCAAGCATCAAGAAAGACTTATGTATTTCAGTCAACATTAATTACCTATTTATGGTGTTTCTGCAAAAACTGCACTGGGACTAAACTTTATCATAATGGTTGACGCAATTAAAACTGTATCTTGTGGCACTCCTGTGGGTATTGAATCATTGTGATTACATACCAGTCATTGAAATGGAAGAAATTACTAGAGATGGAGAAAAATCTGACATCAGATTCAAACTACTGGCTGAGGAACAGTTAAATTCCTTGCTGATTCTGATAATGATTCTCTTAACATCTGTATCTGAACTGAAAGCACAGAAATTCAGTACTCTTCAAAACTACAAAATTTTGTTAATAAATGTAATTTTTCAGGCTGTTGCAGTCCTGTTCAAATGATGACACCTCTTCATAGAATATGCACAGCTGTTCAAAAAAGGATGCTAATCACCATATAGCATCTATGTCAATTGCTGCTTCTTCATACTGTAATCAGAAACTTCTTTTATTTGCAATGCAAGGTGATAAATACAAGGAAAGGACAAAACAATCCAAACCTTATTGAGTTTATGCAAACTCAGTGACCAAAACTTGTTCCAGCTACCTATATTATCTTGTTACTATTGTTATTACTCACACTGAATATCATTATCTACATTACATATATAGTTACTACAATTTTCTACGTATACTCAAGTATATTAGTGAGAACATGAAATAGAGGACAAAACTGCCTAGTAAGACTGGCACTCTAAATGTCTGGGCTATCAAAGCTGAATGCGGTTTTACCCATGTGAATAAGAATCTGCAGACTGGATTTTTCCAGTGTTCAGCTTTTAGAATTCTTATATTTTCTCAAGGAAGTCAGTGACAATCATGTCATCAGAACCTCAGATTCAATTATTGTCTCATCTGGGAATTAAGGAATTTTCTTGTGATTACTAATGTGTGAGATCCAATATTCACATACAGAATTACATCTAAATTCTTCCTCTCAAAAAGAAAGAAGCTGCAATAATTGTTCCCACAGCTTCATTGTCTCTTCTATCACTTCTTTTTGTTCTAGAAGAGCAGGACAGATTGCAATCTAAATTTGGTAGAGAAAGAAGAAATAATTAATTGCTTAAGAGGGCTGTTTCTCAAGCTGAATTAAAGATAGACATCTTTGTTAAACCCACACATGGGTCTCTGTTGCTGACAATGAACTGTCTTGCCAGTAGCTTCTGAGAAAAAGCATTCTGGTTAGGACCGTGTGGTACACAGGCTTCCAAGTTTTAGTTATTTTCTTTTCCTCTCTAACAGAGTTTTTTATATTTCAAACATCAGCTTAGGCAATAGCTTCAGTATGTGACATGTATTTATCTCCTTGAGTGCCATAGGTTTGCGTACTGAGAATAAAGTAAATTGTATAATCGCAGTTTTAAATGTGTAGGTTTAAATGGAGCTTGCATAAATTCATGCAGGTAGAAATCTGAACAACAAAATGCTTTAGCTGTATTTAAGATAAGGGGATTATTATGCTGGCTGAAGCTGTCATTCAAGTAATTGCTTGTATTAAAAATAATCATTTGTGGTTAGTTTTTGTCCTGAAATGCCATGATAGATTTAAAATAACCAGTGATGCAAACAAGAAAACAGAAAATTGAAAGAGAAATACATATTCTTTTCACAGAAAAATATCTATCACTTGTCATAGATGCAAAAAAAGCTCTCTCTTGCCTTTGTCATTAAAAAAGGTTTCTTTCCCAAAACAGATTTAAAGTAAAAACTACTACGTAGTAGTCTATTTATATCCATATATACACTATTCGTTACTATAAGGCATATAAGTCAAATGCTCTTTAGAGGTAAATCCTTCCTCTGGCAGTGTGATTGCCATCTGTCTGGGACCTTAGCACCTTAGCAGGAGGGATGCAGACCATTAGCAGGTGCTCAGACTCCCCTGTATGAGCAGTGAGGCTAAAGGATCATTATACGGATTCCCACTTTTTCTCTTGCTCATGGTGAAGGATTTTGCACTTCTACTGCTGAAACCAAGTGCCTCAGTACAATGTAATTTGTAATCTGCTCCATGTCACAGAATAGCACCAACTTAAATCAAACAGCTGGGCTGTAATTATATTCACTTATCTGCTTGATAAAATAAAAATAATTCCCTGCTGTTTAAAGGCAAAATCATCCCTTCTAAATCTGTGCTCCACCAATCTTGTCATGAAAATGTTCTGAAAGCTTGACCTGTTCATAGCACATATGCAAATAATTATTTGCAAATTATTTCATAATTTGAATTACAACTATTTTTTACTTAAAAGTTATTAACCATATAAATTAAAATCTTTTTCATGTGCCATAAAGTTTATCCAGATGCACATTAATTTTCAATTTTATCTCTTTCTTACTCTAGTAATAACATTTTCCTTCTAAATTCAGTTAGCAGTTTAAAATCTTGCCTCTGTTGAGTAAAATATCTTGGAGTCTAGAAATGTTTTGACAAAAAAACTACCTATAGCTCTGGATTTCCTTAGTTTGAATCCTGCTTTTAATCACTCAGTTTTGGATTTCCAAATACCAGTTATCATTTGTCACTGCTTTCACTTCACTAGAAGAAACTTCTACATCTCTGAATGTCTTCTGGCTTATTTCACAAGGAATTTTCAGCCTCAGTTACCATTTCTATAGTGATGCACATGCAGTATGCTCACATTTTATGATTTTATTATGATCATTCCTAAATGTATATCATCACTGTGAAAACCAAAATGCTTCTAGGTAAGATCTCCTTTGTTCCACACCGCTAACTTTACCAGTATGCAACACAGTTCATGAGCTCAAGTGTTACGTGGGATGAACTGAAATCAGCTTGCATTTGAACATTATTTCCCCTTCAAAGTAACTATATATCCTTGTTCATTGCCACATCCTGATCATTACCAGAGTCCAAATTTCCACTCGCTCTGATATTGCTGAAATTACTATGCAAGTGTTAAGTATTGCTCTCACAACTGCTTTCCAGTTTTTGAAAGATGCTTTTCACTGATCCAGTAACTTTAGTACACTTCGGTTCTGTGTAGACAACCCTCTTCATCAGTAATTTAAAACGTTAATAACACCATTTTCAGAAGGCATAAATTACTGAATTTGTGAACTATTAATTCATTTGTTTGACTATCTCAGCTTAGATTTATCTCTCAGTAAATATTTTATTTTTTAATAATTACTGCTTTATCGCACTTCTTCATAGTAGCCAGATCCATGAAAAGCAGGCAGAATTTAGTAGAGTTTTTCAGCTTACTTGAAGCTATCTCATTTCTCTTTTTCCAAGGCATGGACTCACTATCTTTTTTCCGCACAAATTCTTGAAGTAAACGTGAAGAAACATACACCATTTGTCAGCTAATATGTGCAGAAAGCATGAAGAAATATTAATGCTCTATATATTTGGGGGGAATGTGCCTTCATTAAATATTAAAAATGAAAACCCATTGTCTCACCTGAAAGGGTCATACTCTATCACCTTGGTATGCTGAGGGTCAGCAGCTGCAAACACCTGTCTGATTTCTCGGGAACGAGGTTCGGCTATATCTTTCAGTTTCTTGAAGATGAAACCAGCATCAGCCACAGCGAACTTAACAAAGGAAAGCAAGACATACATTAGAGAGAAAGGCACTATGCAACTCATGTACCAGCAAGAATTGTGAAGATGCAGAACAATTCTGAGCTGCTAGTTTCTTCATTGCTTCGTTTCAAATGTGTAAATCTGCAAGGTTTGGAGGGAAAGTTGCTACTGGAAAAAAAAAAAAAAAAAAAAAAAACTCTTGAGAATATAAAACAAAAATAATAACAATCATCTGCTCATGAACTATCAGAAAGCTTATTCCAGATACATGAAAGGACATCGACTTTTGCTTCAAGCACTGAGTTGTTAAAACAGAAGCAGAAATATTCAAAGTGCAGCTCTAATATCTTCGTCCTCATTTTCTGCTGGTGCATTTCACTTAGTTTTCTATTAATGAACTTCACCAATCCAAAGCTAAGCTAAGTCATTGGCTACAATGTACTGTTTCAACAGATATTCTCATTCATATCAGACTGACTATGCTTTACAAACTCAGAATTACCAGACTGGAAATTGGTTAGGAAACAATTTTCTTATCATGTAACAAGAATGCTTATTTCTTCCTAAATAAGTGATTAAAATAAAACTGAATTCAGATGAACAGCACTGGTGCATTTAGGATTCTACCCTATATTCCGACTGCTGTGTTAGAACTCTACCAAAGATTTATTTGCTATGCTCATTTTTACCATTGATGCCTATGTGTTTGGTCATTAATCTGGGGCAGAGTCAATTGAATCAATCAGTGGAGTATTTAAAGATGGGTAAAGCTTCCTGTCTGCTTAAAAAAATGCCATATCTACACAGAGAAAGCAGTTGTTCTTACAACTTCTTCCTAAACTATATATTGCAAACACCTATGTATAAACAGCTGGTATGTGAGCAGCCTGGTACTCTTTACCCACTTTCCCAACTTCTCATGCAATTGCTGACCTTCTGATGTCACAGCATTGTTTTGTTTCATTTCTTGCTAATGCCCATGTCAGAGCTTATTATGTTGAATTCAATGGAAGCAAAATCAACCTTCATGTCTGTACTACAGAAGACTATGAAGTTAATACAGAAGGCTACGAAGTTAAGACAATTGAGACCATTCAGAGTTGATGAATAAATTTCTAAGATGAAACAGCAATGCCTTGCTTGAAAGAATCCTCTTTGAATCTGGATAGTACCAGTCAATGATTGAGCAATACACAAATATTTCATTTGGAAGTAAGATTACTCTAAACGCATCTTTCTTTCTCAAACTGGAAAACAAACTACTTGTATTAAAATGTTTTGAAAATTAGATCCTTCAAGTTACTTTCATTACTGGCTATCATCACAATGAAAAGATTCATTGATTTTTTTTCACCCTCTCCTTTAAATACAACAAATTTTGAAACAGAAAATCAATGGCATTTTTCAAAAGGCAAACATTTCACCCAGATTTGTTTTCACTAGTTTTCAGAAAAGATTCCAAAGTGTTGTGCTGAAAAGAAACCTCTCTCTATAAAGAAGGAAAAAGGTTTTCTAATTTTAGAAACAATTGACAAATATTAATCTTAAAAATGTTTCCCTTACTTCTAATCATCTTCTGTCTCCTCTCTAACAACTGTTCAAAGTCTTGTGGTTTGAATATATAGTTCCTTCATCAACTGAGCTAAGTGTATCCTTACTTCTGGACCTCTTGCCAAAGGAGGTGAATAAAACATCTATCATTGGAGAATAAACCTATCTTTTTTCCTACCAGTAAGAAATCTTCACCTTGCAAAGAACATTTTAAAAAGTAGTACTTTTAGTACTGTTTCTTCCCATTCAGTAGATTTTATTTTGATGATGTAAAATCATTCAGTCTGGAAAACTAAGATTGCATTTATTTGTTTCAAGATAATCAATGCAAACAGCAGTTCCAAAGAACATTTACAACCTAATGATGCATGATGCATTTTGGAGAACAGCTTTGATTTTTATTCTACTAAGAGAACAAACAGTCCAGCAGTAAGAAAACACAATGTATATAGCTTTGTATTTTATTGCTTAAAGCATTTAGCAGTCATAACATTTTATATCAACAAGCATTTGCAGACATTCCTCATTGCTCTAGGGAAGGCAGGTGGTGCTAATTCTGCATTGCAAAGAAACCACACCGTTCTGCCATTTTCAATCAAGAACAGCACACGTGGCCCAAAGGCAGCACAGGGTCAGATTGCATCTATCTCTACCTCAACAGCAGAAGGATATCAAGGATGAAACTCTCAGTCCTTAAGACTATGCTAGGGCTACTGATATCTTGAGAGCCTTGCAGGTTCACTCAACTGTGGTGAGCCGGCAGACAGGGAACAACTGAACTCTGCACAGAGAGCCCTCTCCCACCCCTGTTCTGAAAAAGTCTGGACCAAAAGGCAGAGAACGGTGTCTCGTAGCTTGATAAGCACTCCTGGATATTCTCCCCAGTCATGCTCTCAACAAGATTAAGCAATGGGCAGTTCTGGAAGCTTGCAGTAGGCACTGTTGACACTGTGACCCCACCATCACTCATGAAGCATAGACACAACCCCAAGGCCTCACAGTACATTGTCCAAAGGGCAATACTCAAGATTACATAGTGATTAAAAAACAAGCCTAAAAAGGGGCTGGGGATGCAGAAATGTCTCGACTTCTGAGCTCATGCACTGTTAAGATTATCTGGTTTAGAACTGCTCCCAGTAAGAATTCCCAAGTAAATCACAGTTGTCTTTTTTTTTCCCCCAAGTATTTTAGCAAAGTTCATCATTATTTTTTTTTTTTCAATCAGGTGAAAATAAAACTCCACAGAACTCACTGTGACTCTTCTTTCTTCTCGTTTTCCACCTCTGTATCCTTTCTGTTTTTGACCTCAGAGACAATTGCTAGAGGACAATCCATTTTTCTTGTATATATATATATATTGAATGTGTTCTTGGTTTTTCTTTACCAGTCATCTCTGTGATGACTGGTAGCATAAAGTACACATAAACAGAAGCACTCCAATTCTCTACTTATTACTGCTGTCCCCTCAGAAGGTAACATCAAAAGGTAGTGACACTCAGTACAAACTGTAAGCCCCAAATCCTTTCTGCGATACAAATTTATAATTTTAAAAAGCAATGTATTTTGTGAAATAAATATGTATGAACACATATTTTATTGCCAATCAGGCAATAAAATAGCCTCACCAGTCAGATTCTACACTAGATATGGCTGCATCGAGTGCTGTATACAGTTCCACTCTCTACATCTCACAGTTGCCTGGCAAGGGCACACTAAAAGCAATGGAACCTTTCTTTGGATGAGACTCTTATTCTGACAGAATTAGGTTTAGTAGAAAGAAAGTCTTAGATTTACAACAACATGAGGCGCTACATAAGGGGAAGGAAATCTTCACCAAACCCCAAATCACTAGGACTTGCATTGAATGTAGTAGTGGGTTAGTTTGTAACAAGTAAGATGCTTATTCCTTCTAACAGGTATTTATTTGCAAAAAGACAATGACAAAAGACAATGAATCTTTTAACTTACTGCCACACAAAGCTGTGGAAGCAAATAATATCTGTAGGTTCAAAAGGAATTGGAGCAAACTCAAAGGCAAGAGGTTGATAAACAGTATCTAGAATAAATATACAGAGATACTGTATTAAGGGTGGTTTTAAAGTGTAAGCATAGGTGGTGAAAATGTGGAAGGGGAATGGACAGTAGATAGTATCCAGGTTTACATGCTGTCCCTCTCTAGCATCTCCTAAATTCAATGGTAGAAGCAAAGCACTGGGCTCTGAACTTTAGGTGAAGAAATTAGGCATAACTTATTCTGAAAAACACAATATAGATAAGATACAGCCAACAGAGAATAACAAGAGCCTGCTTCACCTCATTTGCATGCTTCTCCATATAGTTGATAGTGTATTCATCAGCATCCACCAAAAGAAAGTTGTGGCCATGGAAACAAACTCTGGCTCCAATAAACAGATCCTGAGCCTTGAAGTATTCAGATGGTTCACTCTTAAAGAGCTCCTGCCCAGGCTTTTTAATGCGACTTCTTTCCAAGAACTTCCCACCAAGTATCCCTATGGAAATAAAATTGTAAATAATTAATTGTGACTTTGATTTGGAGGAAAAAAAATAAACATGATAACAAAAACCAAAAACACAAAAAGGAGCTAAAAAACCTCTCAAAGTCAGACAGTTCGTATTTAAATATTAGTTTTCATCCCCAGGTTTCTTGTCTCAAATTATGCTCTCCCTCCTCCCTCTCATTTCTAAAGGAAAGATCTCTGCTGGTGTCCACAGCAACAGTTACACTGTTCATATTCTGTGATATGTCCCATCTGAATGCCTGCCAAACACCTTCACTTTTTTCTTTTTCCTAAATTGTGAGAGAAATTTGCCTCTTCAGATGGTTCCCATAACCCTGTTGCCAGCCTTGGGACTGACCGTGAGAAATGTAAGATGCAAAATGCAAGATGCAGGCAATTATCCTTGAATTGTTAAAGTGGAAAAGAAAAAAAAGCAGAAAAAAGAAAAATCTGCAACTTGGGATAAAGCAGTCCTACTGAGATCACAAAGTTTGTTCCACTGCACTTCTAACTTGTTTTTAAGGCAGTTTTGAGTATGAAAAAAAAGCAGAAATGAAGTGACAATCTTTCACATACTGTTCTGCCAATGCAACTTAACTCCTTTCTGAACTGGAAATGTCACATTATTTCTTTTCACATTATAATGATTTTACTCTCGCCACTGAGCGCTGCCCATATTGCCCAAGGGTATGTAAGGTATTAAAAAGAATATTTGTCTTTCTATTAACACTCTCTAGTGCACTACAAGATTACATCACATTTACCAGTCTTTCTAGAAAACAGTCTGTCACATTTACTTTCATCAGGATTTGTGCCCTACAACAATCCTGGAGTGGCTCAGGTTTGCTTCCTGTTTATATCTCAGCTTCTAAGCCAAAAGCCAAAAAGCATACTTCAGTAACATTTAATGATGCTTTATATATTAGGTAGTGATGCAAGTTCAACAAAAGGCTGATGAACAGTGTAATAAAATGCCATTTATAGTCAAAATTATAAATGAATGTGAAATCCAAACTACTTACTAAACCAGAGTTCAGATCAGATGTCTTACTTAATTGCTTTACTCATACCATTAAAGCAAAAGACAAAAAATGCACTAAGGTAATGGTCAGGTCTAGTTTAAATTAAAAACAAACAAACAAAAAATTAAAATTACTAATGTAACTCTAATCTTAACACGTTCCTTTTCATTTAGCTATTAAAACAAATATGAAATGTTATGTTATATAATCCTGGCAACCATTGATAATATTCAAACAAAACTGATCACTGTAAGAATGAAATTTTACTCTTGCCTTTGTATTTCTACCTAATTGTGCATCTAGATTGGACACTTACCTTAATACCTCTGTTGGATAACTTGTTTTTAAATGTTGTGTGTTAGTACATTTCAAATGGTGTGAAAAACAACAACTAAAAACACTTAATTAGGCTAGAAATTTTACACTGAAACTTGATGAGAAAATGTGATGGAAATCTACAAGAATCAGGTTCAGAGCACAAAACAAACACCACAACCAAAGATCCTCTTCCATTAAGATCAGATCAGGCTTTGTACGTGTTTGCACAGCTGCTAGCTTGGTCTAGAGCAAAAAAGGGGTTGTGATCTCCTGCACGGGGAGCCAAAGTTTTTATGTTTTGACCCCCACCTCAAAAAAGTGCTTCAAGATGTCCAGCCCTGGGTATTTCAAGTACAGTTTCACAGTTTTACTAAATAGCATAAAGTACTTCTCTGCAACCTTCAGATCACTGAACTTAGAGGAGTAACTTCAATACTTCAGTCTTAGGATTGAGGTTTGAAACATATTTGTTTGCCAATTTATACTAATCCAGGCAAACAAAACAGGAAAATATGCCCTTTGAACCTACGCACAGGGGATATGGTCAAGCTGTTATTCTGGGAACCATTTACCATTTTAACTCCTCTCTCTAAGATTTGCTCAGCCCTACTCTACTCACACCCCATTCACTTCAACAACACTTTTCCTCCTCACACAAGAATGTTCATCTCACTCCTTATTTGCATGCCTTACCCTTTTTCCTTGCATCTCATAACTGACCTCTGCAAAGCCTTCTCATTCTTAACCTCAAGGAAACCCGGTCTCTTTTCCTTCAGATATGACTAAAATCAGGGAGGGACAGAGGGAGAGACAGAGGGAGAGAAGAGAAAGGTAGAAAGAATAAAGGAAGAAAGCGGGAACAAAGAAAATTCTGCAGTCTCAGCCTTCTTTCCAACTTCTGCTGTCACCTTAATCTTCTTATCTTGTTCTCACCAAACTCTCCAGTGGTCAGACCTTGGCCACATCCTCCCACTTCATCTTTCTACTGTCTCTTTAAAAAAGCTATTTGATTGATACTGATACTTGTCTTCTTTGGGTACCTTAAAGCATTTGTTTCTGTCGGTATGCAAACTTGTTCATTTATTGTTTCACACTCCATTTGACTACCAATATTTAATGGCTGTAAACCTACCATATCTGAAGGAGTGTGGAGTTAAGCATCCTCCAGAAGGGGCCCTGAGCTCTCTGAGGCCACATCTAATTGGAATAGTTCAAAGGAGAACCAGGCAATTCAGATGATTGGGATCAAAGATTCAATCTGTTTCCCAGACTTCTTTAATGATGCAGCTATAAACTTATCATCCTTTGTGTCTCCAGACATAAGCAAGCCAATCAAACGTGTCATTCTCCAGTACAGAACTGAGCTGCTCAAGCTTCACAGCAGTATTACATAACAAATCCACATATATATGTATACTCAACTGTATAAAAGAAGTTGCATACATTACAAGCCACTGGATGGCAGAAAACTAGTAAAGTAATACTGACAGGACACTGCTGCCATAAAGAGCTTTATGCTGCATTTATGCAGGGACACCTGAGAAAGATCATTGAAGGCAGGTGCTCTCTATATTTTCAAAATATTCCTGAGGAAAAAAAAAATGCTTGCATTCAAGTGGAGGATGGAGTCTCTATATTTACACGTTCATAATACAGTTTGATGTAGGCACAGATGCCATCAGAAGTTCTTTGCAATGAGAAGGCTCACATCTTCCCTAAGTCATGTGGAACGCCCTACTCAGATGAAAGGCACTCTAAATAACTTAGCACCATTGCCACAGAAAGAATTCTCTAGGAATAAAGAATGATTTAGATATTCACATCTTCATTTTTCATGGATGTGATGTTCATCACAATTCTGTTATGAATTAATATAAGAAATAATTTTCTCTGAAGGCTTACAAGCAAGGTTGCAAGAATGAGCAGACCTCCCTGAGAAAGCCTTTACTGTAGACAGGTAGCTTTACCACTCACAGTACCAAGTAGGTCAGTACTAAGTGAGACGGTCATTACTGCAGAGCATACCTGGGATGCTGTATTAAGGCTCTTTGTGTCAAAAAGGCTGTATAGGACATTCAAACAGTATCAAAAGAGCTAGGGTTCTACAAGAGCCTCACAAGATAACTAAGAAAAACTTCTGTAACTACTTTACTCTCTTCTTTGAGACAATGTGATCTTCTGACTTTTTTTCTCCCAATGGTTTTCATTAGAGGCTGACAGCAGGTTTCTTAAAGTAAGTCCTTTAACCACACATCTTGAGAGGTGCCAGGGTACTCCAGGATGTTAACAAATACAATGCCACTGCTACAGATGTTCTGTAGCCTTCCCTCAAAAACACTACTCTCTCCAGCAGGAGTCCACATACCCAAAGCTCCTCTGCCCTTTTGAGTTACAGAATGACCTCCTGCAGTCCTTCCCAGTACTGTGCCACATGCACATATACACATGCACACATGTGCAGGAAAACCTTCACTCTTTGGATGTTCAACATGACATGATTAATAATAATGTATTACTAATAATGTAAAGTTGTCACAGGTTCCTCTGCCTTCACGAGCTGTTTTGATATAAAGGATATTATGTAGATATAACAACACCATTAACTCCTTGCAAAATGAAGAATTTACTCTTTCATTCTCAGTGTCTTAATTTTCCTGCCCCTTTTTGCCAGCAATTACAGTTCAATTCCTGTATGTTATCTACAAGAAAAGCATATGCTTAAAGGCCAAATTTTCAAATTAAAATGTAATAAAAGTTCAAATGCATTAAACTTCCCCAATCCCCAGAAGATATTGTGAAGTGCTGCCATAGAATGAACAGCACTATTCTGAATGACGAAAATTATAAATTATTATGACATACAGCTAGGTAACATAACGCAATAGATCTGCTGATGTAATTCCCATTGCACTTAAAATGCCACATCCCCGCTTCTGCAAGCGCTGAGTCTGGCCACAACGTCCACTGTAAACTGAAATCAAATGAGCAGAGTGACTGGGACTGATTGCAAAACATTGCTACATCTTACCTGTCTTCCGCTGTGTATGTTCAAAAACAGAAATAGTATCATCACTCAGGAAGTAACAAATAACGAATTTCCGATCCTTATCAATAGGATTTTCAGTAGCAAGTTTCGCAAGAAAGCGCAGCGTGTTACTTTCAAGACCACATCTAAAAAAGTTAAAGAAGATGTAAAAAACAGAGTGAGAGAAAAGTCTTATTCACTTAGTGATGCGTTCTCCAATGTTTCATAAAATACATTAATTGTGTTTTTCCTGGATCAAGAAGGGAAAGGCCATGAAGTTCCCTACTTCTCCAAAAAATTATTTTCAGCTTAAATTAATTCAACCAACCAGACTCAGTCAGATAGAAAAGAATTATTTTCAGGGAAAATTACTTCTCTGCCAAAGCTATGAAATGAATTTGTATTCAAATTTAGTTGCAAATGAATTGCTTGCTTTCTTTCCAGATGCAAATGAAACTTTCTTTCCAGAGCATTTATAGACAGAAAATGTATTTAATGTATTTTCAAATCAAATTCTGAATGGTAAGACACACTAATATCATTTCCATGAAATCAGGCCTACCAAATAACCTTTCTAGTTTGATATTTGTTAAGTCATTGTTTTACATGATTTACAGTACCATTAAATGCACTACCAAGTCTTTTCTAATAGTTTTCTTCTTCTCTGTAGATTTTACAGGTAGTTACTGGTTCTCTAGCATGCCACCTTGCTTTTCACTAAGGTCTCACCAACCATTGTCTGACAAGGTATTTCATAATGGTAAGTAAAGGATTTATGCTTTAATATTGCAGTAGCAAGCTGTGTGAAAATCAGCAGGCAAAAAAGAAAATGTTCAAAAGTCAAACATAAAAATAAATCAGTGTTGGACTGCTGAAGCATTCAGAATTCCTGACTAGTTCCTGGTCTATGACTTCCATCACACTGACACTGAACACAGCAGAAGGGAATGAGGGAGAAGTATGGGAGGGGCAGAAATTTTGCTGAGTTCAGAGAAAATTGAGTTCCATGTCAATAAACCATTCCCCTAAAAGTTGGACAAACTGCATATTTTGCCAAAAAATTACATTCCCATTTAACGTTCATTGCCTTTACAGGAGAAATAATAACAAAAAAAGGTTGTAATTATTTTTCACCAAAATACCTGTCTTTTTCCATGAATTTCTTGAAATCTTTTTGGGGAGGCTTGGGAATCAAACTCATGCAGGAGCACAGGGAATCCTCTTCAGAACCAAATCCAGTATACGGTGGAATAGGTTTTTCTGCTTTTGGAGGTGACGGAGCTTTATACGGAACTGGGGTGAAATCCTCTATAATAAAGACAGCAATGTTTATTTGTTTTGTTTTGGTTTTTTTTTTTCTGATGAAGCTACTCTACTAAGGATCTAAAATTTCATTATGAATACTAATTTGCCTATTTCTGTAACAGAGCAGTAATCAAAGTGAAATAGGATCCCTCCTATAATAGAAGAGTAAAAAAAAAGACACCATTGAAGCTAATAGTGAAATTATTGTTTCATCAAGGATGGCAGAATTTTGTCTGTGATCCCAAAGCTTTTTACAAAAATCACTAAGATACACAAGCAAAAGAAATGACAAATATAGTTTTGAAGTGGAATAGAAAAATAAATGTAAAATTGTAAGTTAAAATTTCAGTTTTATCCCTTGAGACCACATCAATAATTAATACTTGCATACCCATGTTTATCCCAAGGAGAAAATAAATAAAGAAGGAATCAAATTTTCACATTTTTATATATCATACCTGAGAAGAATTTTAAAAGTTTATGCCCATTTTGGTACACTGAAACCAATAGCTTTAGTCTGTATCTCAACTTCATCCAGAGCTTTGGAAGATTTTTCTCCTTTTCCCCACTCTCAGGGCTGTGTCCAGCTGGGACATGAAACACATCAGGATGGAGCCTGTGCAACCTGCCTTGGGCCCCACTGACCTCAGGAGGGAAAGTTTTTCCCAGTATTCACTCTGACCACTCTGGTTTCCATTTATCCCCACTGTCTTTCTGCCACATACTTGTATATCAGGCTGCTTGGTCTCAGCAGTGGGTAGGTGCAAGTGGCTGCTGGGCACAGACAGACACCTGTTCCCTTGGCTGAGCAATCCTGATCCCCTGGCTTATTCTCCATGCTGACCTTGGCCAAACCTTGTATTTCGCATACTGGCCAACCCAAATGAGAACACAGCACCTTGATGCAGCCCAAAGCATGCTGAGCAGAGGGAGGACAGTCATTCCCATTGATGTTCAGGTGGCTGTTTTCATGCCACCCAGTCTGTCATTGGCCACCACAGCTGTGGCCTCATGCCCAGCTTGCTGCCCAAAGCAACTCAAAGGGCCCTTCCTCTCTCAGCATGAGCGAAATGGGAAAGCTGAAGAGCTTGCTGCAGCCCAGCCAGCTCAGCACAGCCCAAGTGGAGTTGTGCCACCTCCACACCTTGGATGGCCACAGAAATGTCCCTGGGAATCTAGAGCTGGTCAGGCTACCAAGTGTAGGACAAGCACATGAGGCAGACTAGGCAGGAAGATGGATCACAATCCACAGCTAATTTACAGGAAGTGAAGAGTTATGTAAGTGACCAGTGTGTAAGACTTCACCAAACAAAATAAAGTTTGTCTCTCCAAAACTTAACTTCTCTACCCAGAACTGAAGAGAGATGAATCATCTAGACTTGTAGCTTAGTTTTCGGCACAAGTAGAGGGCAACAATAAAACTGGTGTCACCTGGAACATTTTCTGAAGTGGTTTGTTATTAAAATGTTTTAAACAGCAGTATATCAGAAGATCAAAGCAACTTACCCTCTTAAAGTCTAACATGCCTAACAACAGCACGGAGTTGAAAAATACGGAGAGAATTCAGATGCCAAAGTTCTTCTTTACCTTGAAAATACAACACTATTTCTTCTGGCCTTTATCTCTTACAAGAATATGATCTAACTGAAAGCACCAGTACCTTTCTCTTCTCTCAAAAAGAGAGTTGCAAAACCACCCCAACATTTTTTTTTTTCCCCATAAAAACTGTGTGTGCCCTTTCCATAGTTCAGAAATACAAGTATTACTTCGGATAGAATTGCTTCTCAAGACATTTTCAATGTGCCATGTTATATAGTATAATATATGCAGCTTCCATTGCAACAAACACTATGTAGGTAAATTGACACATATTGACACAAAAAGAAAACCTCCATACCCAGAGGTATTGATTCTGTATTCTGAGCTGGTGCATGTTGAGTTACTACGTGTCTACCCCTTTAGTTGCCAACAGAGAAAGAACTGTCGCTTTCCTAATACAGGTTTTTCTTCTGCTTTGGGAACGGGTACAAAAGCCCGAATCCTCAATTAAGATCGTTCCTGCACTCCAACAGTGCCACCTAGTGCGTGTGAGGCAGATGGGACAGAGAGAGCCTCGCAATGTCATTCCTTCTCTGATCGTAAGGCATTAAGGCAGCAGCCGCTGCTGAAACTACTTCTGCAAGGCACTACGGTAATTTTAATACGTTACGATGCAAATAAAAGGCAAATGGCTTTCAGCCGTGTGTTGAAGTGGAGCTGATCCTTTATCACGTCTTACGTCTCATCACACAGTTGCTGCAGGTGGTACAACTTGCTCTCCTGCACAGCCTGTTAGCTAGGTTCTTCCAACTAAGGGTCATAATATTACTTAGAAATCTTAACAGTATTTTTTGTTATGCACTGTGCTCAGCTTTGGTACTATTTTCCTCATCAAAGGAAAGATGTTTTTAACAATGCATTTTAGCAGAAAAAAGCCTTCCTCACTGCACAGCTTTACCTAACATCCCTCCTGCCAAAACAGTTTGGAAAGCCAGGACATACAGTTGAAATTGTAAACTCAAAATACAAACTAATGCATTTACATGCAGGTCACATTATATGTGCATTAACACTGCATAAGGTATCCATCAAGAAATGATAAAGCATTTTCATTTGCATGTTATTTTAGCACATATTGGTGAACATCAGATTTATAAACTGAAAGGAAAATACATTTAAGAGGAATTAGCATTAGTTGCAGAGAGTATATTAAATACCTCAGGCTCTGGGCAGCCTGGTCTGGTGGTTGGCGACCTTGCACATAGCAGAGGGATTGAAACTAGGTGATCACTGTGATCCTTTTCAACTCAGGCCATTCTATGATTTCACAACTCAAGCTTGGGGTTTAAGTCCAAAGACAAATTTGGTGCTTTGTTTCTCAGCTGCTCCCCAACGTAAAATGCCTTTCCTTCATCCAGATTCACTAAAGAAAACAACGCAAACAACCAACTTTCTGCCACCTATGTTTGCATGATTTTAAAGGATTATGCATTCAGATTCTCTCCTCTGAACAAGGAAAATCGTAAAGAGTTTCGCATAGAGGATCGCCAATTTGCAAACTAGCTAAAAACTTGTCTTCAACTTTTGAGCAGCCAAGTGCGCTGAACTAACAGCTATGCCTAGGTTCCAAATTGTTTTCATCTTTGCTCTACCATGCACCGTTAGGGTAGCAACAGACAGACAATTTGCACTCACACATAGAACACACCCCTTTCAAAGTTACCACTGTTTCTAAAGAAAAATATTTATGCTCATTCTAGAAAAGGAATCAATGTTTTTCTCTTCTACTCAATGTGAATTTACAGTAGGTAGTGAGCAAGCTGAAAGTCGTGGGCTACAAATTCCTAGATCCAGAAAAAGTAGTAGAAGTATTTTCTTCATGGACAGTCTTGCCTCTTTGTAGTACATCAGTTGATGCCCAGCAGGAGATGGCCTGCCGCTGTGGTGTTTATTTCACCTGCCACATCAAACATTCGCAATGTACTAGGAAAGTTTTCTCATTACATCAAAACTTAAGAGAGATTGGAACAAGCACTGGGAACAGCAAGAACTAAAAACAAATCCAGCCACTTCTTTAGCATACAAACAATTTGAAGATGACAGAGCCTTCTGAGTCAGAGAAAATAAATTCCTCAAATAAGATTTGTTGCCAAAGGCAGCATTAAGCTTGCTTGAATGAGAATTTGCACACTTTCAGTTTCAAAAGATACAGTGAGACCATGATATACATTCTAAGTATACCTTCAGCACTCAGCTGATGAACTGTAGGAAAACTCGCACATTAGAGAGAAAAAGATATTTCAAAGAAAAGCCAAGTGATTTAAACTCTGGATTAGAGCAATAAGAATGTTGAATACCAGTAATTAGCAGGCAGGCAAGAAATTCTACCTTTGGAGGAACATGGCATGCACCTTTGACTATAACAGCCCAGAATAAGAGAGAGAAATCCCAATAGCTTAGGACAATAGAAGAGTTGGAGTTAACCTGGAAAGGAGAACGTTGCTAACATGATGTTCTTTCTATATGAGTTCTACCTTACATATAGCTGAGATTTGGCTTTTGTGAGAGTGTTTCACAACTTAGGTAAAAGGCACAATAAGAAAGCAATACCATCATCTTCCTAACTTTTATGTGCAGCAATTAAAGCAAATCCAGTCTTCCCAACATCAGCTGTGCAGCTAAAACTCAGCACAGTTTTGATTCCAATAAAATCTGCTTTCAGAAAGTCCTACTTCATGATCACTCCAGCTACCTGAGGAAAAAAAAAAAAAAAAAGGCATCTGCAAATGCATGTAGTCCTCTCTGTGCATATTTTGATCCTGCTGCTCAGCTTCAACCACATTTAATGGGGAGGTTAAAAGTCAGAGAGATTTTGATCTCCAATGAGTTCAGTAAAAATTGGCAGCAGGCTTTAATGCCCCCACCGAGGGAGAAGCAAGAAGTCAGCTGTTATCCAACAGCAGCTGCCTGGCCAAAAGCACGCATGTACTGGCCAGCCAACCACACTGCACACTGCTCTGCCCAGGCAGCAGGTCAGAGAGGGAGCCTGAGAAATGAGGGGGTGGGAGGGCGAGGAGAGCCGGGACACGAGAGGGATCACGAGGTGCTGCAAAAGGCGTAGCAGGCTTGGGAGGTGCTGAAACATCGAATAAAAATCAGGAGGAAACCAGATTTTACTGGTTTTGTTCCTTCAGGAACAATCTGTTATTTAAGAAAGGACAATTTATACCGAAATCCACCCTTTATACTCAACTCTGTGCTGAGATACCGTATTTAATTAGAAGAACAAGTATCATCTTCCTACCACTGCACATCAGTATCTTTCACATTTCAGCCCCCTAAATGTTGCAGTAATACATGGTGCAGAACATTTTTGTCCTTCTCTGCAGCTTCACTAGCAAACAGTGACAGATAATATCACACTGAGGTTTTTTTCTTGAATTCACAGCATTGTTACATGGCAGTGATGTTATCAGCTTCCTACTGAAGAGCATCAGCTATTGTTTACCCATGGAAAAGCTCTCCTTCACTTTTCACGAATGGTATGAAGAGCAAAACAGACAGAAGCAACATTGGAAATACATCAAATATCATAATCACACGCTTCTAAGCAAATCTAAACTACCCTTAATTCACCTGAAGGGCAAATTCCATTGGAAAACAACTGATGCTGGAACTGCACATTCAAAAATAAACGTCAGCCTCTTTCATGGCGTTAGCAGAAGAGTATAAATACAAGGGGAGTAATGTAAAAACACAATAACAAACAGCTGGATTGATGCCGTGAGGTGCTGAGAACTGTGCCTTGAAGAAAGAACTCATTTCTCCACTTGCTTACTATCATTCAGCTAAATGGTCTCCCTGGGTTCAAACTATAATTAAACACATTTCAGTGGTTAAATGGATTGGGGCAGAATGCTGGGCATTTTGTGAGACACCGTCCTTTGAGATTACCTTGTATGTTCACAAAAACAAAATCGATAACACATGAAGAGTAAAAGATGAGACCTTTCTCCCTCAAAACATAACTGTTTCTAAGCCAATAAACTACCCTGAGTCTAATCTTAGCCCTTTATAGCTAAAAAATAAATAAATCATACATACACTTTTTCTAACCTCATAATCACAGAATCACCAAGGTTGGAAAATACCTCTACGAACATCCAATCCAACCATCCACCTAATATTTCCCACTAAACTGCGTTCCTCTGTACAACATCTTAACATTTCTTGAACACCTCCAGGGTTCCAAGACCCCAAACAGCCTGTTCCAGTGTCTGACTGCTCTCTTGGAGAAGTATTTCCTAACATCCAAACTGAATCTCCCTTGACGCAACTTGAAGCCATTCCCTCCCATCCTATCTCAAGTTACACGGGAGAAGAGGCTGACCCCCGTCTAACCACAACCACCTTTCAGGTACCTGTAGAGAGCAATAAGGTCACCTCTGACCAGGACAGGTCCCAATACCAATCCCCAGGGAACACCGCTTGTGATTGGTGGCCAGCTGGATTTAACTCCATTCACCACCCCTCTCTGGCCTCAGTCATCCAACCAGCTCTTTACCCAGCAAAGAGTGTATATATCCAAGCCACAGGCTGACAACTAATTCAGGAGAATACTGTGGTTGACAGTGTCAAAGACTTGCTGAAGTCAAGGTAGACTATGTCAACAGTCTTTCCCTCATCAACCAGGTGGGTCACTTGATCATAGAAGGAGATCAGGTTGGTCAAGCAGGACCTGCTTTTCATGAAACATCTGCTGGTTGGGCCTGATCCCTTGGTCGTCCTGCACATGCAGTGGGATCTCCCTCAAGATGATCTGCTCCTGGCATTGGGCTGACAGGCCTGTAGTTCCCTGGATCCT
This sequence comes from Centrocercus urophasianus, assembly GCF_019232065.1. Lineage (NCBI taxonomy): Eukaryota > Metazoa > Chordata > Aves > Galliformes > Phasianidae > Centrocercus > Centrocercus urophasianus. The sequence continues at coordinate 34,681,853 of NW_024884364.1, read as the reverse complement.
CCTTATGATCCTTTTCATAGAAGGGAGCCACATCGGCAAGCCTCCAACCCTCTGGGATCTGTCCAGTTGAGCAGGAACACTGATAGATGGTGGAAAGCAGCTTGGCTATCACCTTTGCCAGTTGCCCCAGTACTCGTGGGTGGATCCTATTCTGCAGCATGGGTTTGTGGCAGTCCAGGTGGAGCAATAGGTCTCTAACTATTTCCACCTGAATTGTGGAGGTTTCTTCTGCTCCCCATCCAAGACTTCCAGGTCAGGAGGTAGAGTACCTTGAGGATAACTGGTCTGACTTTTAAAGACAGACATAAACAAGGCATTGGGAAACTCAGCCTTTCCCTTTCTCCTCAGTGGTCACGCTCTGCACTGCATCCAGTAAAGGATGGAGATTCTCCTTAGCCCTCCTCTTACTGTTACTATATTTGTAAAAAGTTTTTGTTCTCTTTTACCCCAATGGCCAAGTTGAATTCAAGCTGGGCTTTTGCCTTTCCAACTTTCTCCCTGCACATCATAACTTCTTCGTACTCTCCTTGAGTTGCTCATCCTTTCTTCCACAGGAGGAAGACTCCCTTTTTCCCCTGGAGCCTCAGGAAAAGCTCCCTGTTCATCCACATCGGTCTTCTTCCCCACTGACTTACCTAGAGGCACAGGGGAACAGCCTGCTCCTGTGCCTTTCAGACTTCATGAGAGGCAGTCAGCCTTCCTGGACCCCTTTACCCCTTAGGACTGAATCCCAAGGGACTCTCCCTACCAGCATGCTGAACAGTTCCAAAGTCTGCCCTCCAGAAGTCCAAGGTAGCAGGTTTGCTTGTCCCCATGCTAACATCATCAAGGATTGAAAACAAAGGTAAAGCAAAAAAGTTATTGTCAGTTTACACAAACCAGTTTCAGAGAAGCCATTAAACAATATTTCTAACTATGCATTTACGACAAGATACCTTAAGAGGCAGGTAAATTTCTTCCAAAGGATGTTAGAGAAAGGCTAAACAAGCATCAGGCATTGACAGTCCCATGTATACACACTCAGAACAAAGGGAATGGACCACATTACCTACAGTCTCAATTTTCTGCAATTTTTCACTTCTTCAACGTCTAACTTTATTTAACTTCTAGAGTAAATAACATCCAGAAACATAACCAGTAATTACTGAGCCAGCATTATAGGAGACTTTGCCCTTACATAACACTTGGTAGCACTGCTTGGTTGCCTCAGAATGGACAGCTGCATTTTATTTATCTCTCATCTGCAAATAAGAAACCCTCATTCACTGTTCCAAGATATCCTGCTCAGACAGAGAGGACACTGCTGCCAAACAGAGGCAGCAATCTTGGCTGAAAAAATTATGAGGGAAATACCCCGTTTTCCATCTCTGGAGCTAGACTCACTGTTATTATAAATAATAGTGTGGTTATTGAATATGGCTTCCTTACACACTGGTCAGTATAAGAAAAGATTTGTTTTGGCACAGATACTCCAAACTATTATTTTAAAAGCTCTAATGAGGCATGTTTTGCCAACTAAGAAATTTAGCAGCATAGTGGCAGAGGGAATTATTTAATTCCCTCAATGCAGCAAACAGGTTTTGATCTAAACACTGCATTCTGATTACAAGTCAAGATAAAAAAAAATAATCTGCCCAACTATTTTTTTTCTCCATGTAAGAAAGGCCATACTAGGATTCTTTCAATCAAATCTGAACAGTCAAGACACTCAGATGTATTTATTGAATGAATAAACTGCCAGAAATCAACTAAGTTATTTTTGCAGGATGATGGCTATAATAGAACACTAGCAAGTCAGACTGAGAGAATTCAGGCAGATAAATGAAACACTCTCTTGTTATATATGTCCAAAATGCTTTTCCATAATGAGCATAGTTGATAAATGTTTCCAGAATTCAGTAATGAAATCTCACAGGATAAATACTCTAACGATTCACAATACACAAAACTACACTGTAAAAACAGTAACGTGATAGACTACTGTTGTGTCAGAAAACCTTATTAAATGAGGATTCTAACATCATACAGAGTGAAACATAGTGTAAAGAGGAATAATTGAGCCTACTCTACATACTGCATGCCCTTTATTACCTTCTGACTGCAAACATGGCTATCGGAACAGGAGGGAGAACTAGAAATGACAGTCTACCCATATGACTATTTTGTCATTCTAGTTTAAAAATGAAGGCAGTTAGAAACTGATCGTGGACATTATGTGCTGCTTTTCAGTGGAGTAACACACAAAAATGACCTTCAGGGTCACCTGTAAAGTTACTGATTCCCTGCTAACAGCAATTGATTGTTATTGCAAAAGGCTTTAATGAACATGTTTTGTCAGTAATAAAATTTGAAGACAGCTCTGTCAAACTCAGAGGTGTAAAAACGCTGGTAAGGAAATGATAATTATCACTACTTACCAATTCCATATTTTGTTCTGTAATAATCTTTAGTGAATTCATCACAATCACACAGCATTATCCGCCTTCCCCAAACATTAATTACTGCCCCTATTTTCAGGTCGCTGTCTCTGTAAAATTCCTGATGCACTGCTCCTGTCTAATAAAATAGGGAACATTTATACAGTAGCTCTATGAATCTTAGTGTCATACAATCTTTCTTACAAAGTAGGTCATTAAGTATGCATGACTTAAAATACAATCTTCATATTTCATCTGCAAGTAGTTTTCAGCCCATGCTATGCTACCTCACTTTCACAAACATAAATTTCATAATAAATTTCAGTATTTTTGATATGAGCTATTCTCCAACTACAACACAATTTTACAAAGAACTTCTCTCACTGTAGCATATAATCAGAGAAATTTCAAAAACTGCTATTAGGATATTCAACAGCTGAGGGCATTCAGTAATATCTGACCTTACGATTGTCCAGAATGTAACGGCCTCTATTTCCTACTAAATTTCCAAATACATTGAGAACAGTGTGACTGGTGATTGTGCCTGGCTGATACAAACCAGTTGGAGCATACTGCAAGAAAAGAGACAGGGTGTTAAGAAATACACTTAACAAAGAAGAAAGACAATTCTTACCTTAGAAGTAAAAGCATATTTATTTATTTTTCAGCCTGTTATAACAGTGTTGTCTTGGGAGAATTTTCAGTAAGTTCTAAGGTAATTTTATGCCACTGAACTGAAAACCCAATGTCTACATCAGAAGATGCATTCAGAATCTTACTGTGCATCCAAGAGTGAAGCCTTCTTTTTCTTGGAAGCACTGGGAAAGAAAGATTAGCAGCATATCCTTGTCAGCATCTGCTCTAAAGGCTATTATTTTGAGCAGTAATAATAAAAAAAAAAGCATGCAAAAGAACCACTCAGGGCTGGTCCTACTAAGTTGAGCACTGCACAGAAAGATGGGATTCAAGTCGTATGATTCTATTGAGAGAAATATTATTTTTGTTTACACCATAAAATCATAGAATCATTTGAGTTGAAGGGACCTTTAAAGGTAATCTAGTTTTATTTCTCAGCAATGAAGAGGAGAGAATTATTGTAAGTTTCAAAGTCATAATAGTAATTAATGCAATTAATATCCCAATAATATCAAACTTAATATGCAAATCAGCAAAATGCCAATGTAGGGTAACTGAAGTACATTATTTTGTCATAGTCACTTCCCTGATATTCCAACTTTTGGCTGCTATTCTTCTCCACATTGTCACTTAAATTAGAGAAAGAGGCCAGCCTTTAACATTGACACACACTTCACTAGTAGAAGGGGTCTGCCAGCATAGAGTCATTGCTAAATTAGCAGCTCAGAATGCAGGATGCTCTAGGTGAGAACAGCAAGTATTTTGCTGTTAGGATTTTACTACAAAAATCTCTTGTAAAACTATAGTGCAACAGATAAATTAAAAGTATTAGGACAGGAGGGAAGAAACACCTCAGTGTTTTACTTCATCTGTAGGTTGATTTTGTTCTACCACCAAGATCTGCCTGAAGTGACACAGAGGTGTAGCCAGATTGTTAACTTTATCATCATAATAGGTTATGCAGGACATTACTCAAATCCTTGAAGATTTATCTGAGATTGATTTCCTCTAATAAACACCTGATTAATGCCTACATTTTTTCATGGATTCTGATTGATTTTAACTAGCTTTTTATAAGATCTCAAATCTGTGAATTCAAACTTAAGAATTCACTATAGATATGCTACAGAGATAGAATTTACAGAGTACCAGAACTGGATTTTTCAAAGGCTCCAAGTATAATCCATACAAATCAAAGGTGAATTCACCTCAGTGTTAGTTTATCTGAATTTCCTTTACAGCATGGATTTATATATGAATTTATGTTAATACAATAATCTGCGAGAAAGAAAACCACGGGATATCTCTCTACCTAAATTCTCTCTCCTTTAAACTTAGGAGTGACAAGCCAAAACTTAATTTTCCAATCTCTTGAAGTTGTATGAATCAGTATTCAAAAAATCTAAATGCCTAATAACTCTGATTTAGGCTCTGATAATATGTTCCAAATGTCATTACAATTGCTAGGCAAGATTTCCACAGCATCAAAGTCATAGACGTTAGAAGAGACCCCGAGGTTATCCAGCCCACACCCCCAAAGCAGATTCCCTGGAGCAGGCCGCAAAACAATGCATATAATATTCTTTATTAGCAAAAGAATTTCAAATAGAATGAATTTTCCATTTCTTACCTTTGGAAGCTTATCTCTTCTGAGAAAAAGTGGAACTACATCCCGGCCCGAGTTTACCGGTATAACTTCTTTTATATCAATAGTATCATCAGACAAATAATAGTGCAGAACGAGCTCCCGTGGGTCATGAAACAGGGATTCTGGATCATCCCACACACAATAAAAGCGTAAAACATGCCTATCATGCTCCAGAAATTGTTTCAAAGTGTCAATGCGCTCATAAGGGCGCAATGGGTTCATGCTATCTAGGATCTGCAAGTGAAGGAAAAATAAAGAAAAGCATCTTTTTAATGACTTGCTTCTAAGACAGAATACCAAACTTCACGGTACCACCTAACATTAGAATATGCTTCTTAGACTTTTGAATAACACCACACAATTTAAATAAATGAAACGCTATTTACAAAAGAAAATTATTAAGGAAGAAGTGTCTTCAGGAAAAAAAAAAACAACCACCAAGAGCAATTTCAAATTGCTTTTGACCTTTGTTTCACTTACAGAAAGGTCCTTGAGATGAAGAAAGCAATAAATTATTTATTGCACAGAGTATTTGTTGCCTTCAGAGCACTGGGGTGGATTTACCACAGCATGCTATCTATTGTGGGCCAACAGTCCTAACAAGTCAGAAGAGAAAATCCGTGCCATCTCAGAAAGACACTGTCATTATCTCCTAATGGAAACAACACTCCCACTACCATGCCCAGAGAAAAGACCCCAAGTCCTGCAAAGAGGAATCCACATAACACTTAGGAGCTAAAAACCTGAAAGTTTTGGAGGATGCCACACACTCTCTGGGGAAAAACAAAGAAACAAACAAACAACAACAAAGAGCTTTCAAATGAAAGCTCACAAGTGATAAAGCTGCAGAGTTGTGGATTCTATGTGGCAGAAGAGTTTGCTTTACACATTCAAAAAAAAAAAGATGACATCTGAAGACACCAATAAAGTGAGTCTGCAGGAAGCCAAAGATGTGCTTGAACTGCAATTCCAACTACATCTTCCTTTAAACACTTTTAAAGTGCTGTCATTCAGTCAACTCAAGAAAGATTGAAGTAGAACATAATAGCTTTTTTTTTTTTAATTTAATACTGTTTGTACTTTCAGCAGCTGACACTGACAAATGAAGGCAAAAAAGGAGCAAACATCTGCTCATTTAAGTTAATTTAGCATCCTAATTTATCCCTTTAGTTCAGAGATAACTGTGCTTATACCTCCCTGGTTTCAAGTGGCTAGAGAGTACCATTCCCACCCTACATCTTCTAATTATGTAATGAGCACTCCTGAGGAGTTTGTTCAAAAGAGATCACAGAGTCTGATGCACTTACAGAAATGACAATTACATGCACAGAAAACGTACTACTGCAGTTTTTATTTTCAACAGACATTGTGAAAATAAATATTGTTATTCCAGGTCGAAGAACAATTCTGTGATGCTTTTTCTGTAATACGTAGCATTTATTTTCACCAATCCACCAACCAATGTTTACAGAGAAAAGTCGTTTATCTGTACTAGACATCAAGTACGACATGAAAATCCATGACAGTGCTATTCCTAATCAATACTGCTGGTTAAAGTTTGAGGCCATATGAAAAACCAGACAGCAGCATTGATTCTAATAAACCTGATTCATGTATGTAAGGCTGAAAATATGTTATGTAGATGGTAAATTTAACATTGTTTATCTACTTCGCACACAACTTAAGGAGAATTCTCATTCAACATATTTGAGTGCTTTTTTCTTTTTTTTTTTTTGCCATGAGAGGTAAGTTTTACACCAGTTTTATCAAGATAACGCCCACACACACAAAAGGCAAAGATTTTATCACATTTCTTTTTCAAAAGGTATGTGAACACATCAGGAGAAAACTACGTTAGTACAATGAGCCATATAGTCAAATTTTAAAAAGCAAGTTCTCTCTTGTGATTCATTATGTTGAAATAGGCACATTATTTGCTCAGAAAAATATTTTACATCATACATATTACTAATAGAAATTGCACTTCGATTAAAATCACGTATTCACTTTTACTGCCTCATCTGACCTTTTGCCGCTCTTTGGTATATGGGTCATCTGGACAATTTCCTGGAGGATTTAATTTAAATCCCATCTTCCTCAAGAAATTTTTTGTGAACTGGTCACAGTCTATAATCTTGTATCTTCGAGCATAAAAGATTACTTCAGTGTTGATATTGAAATTATCTATAGTATAGAACTGATCTTCATTAGGAGATGGAAGTGGAATCCGATGACGTCGAACAATAGTTCCTGTAAAAGAATTAAAATAAATTCAAAGAGCGAACATCCTTTTCTCTGGGGATCATTTCATAGATACGCTAATTTCCAATACTGATACAACCAAAGCAGATGAAACTATATGGGGGGGGAGGGGGGGGAATTATCCTTCACTCAGCAAAGGAACTATCAGATAAGAGGATCTTATTTTAATAAGAACACCTCTACACAATGATCACCTTCTAGCACTTCAAGTTCAAGCACAAAACTTAGGCTAATGCAGAAAGTTAGCACCTTTGTAAATAGAAATGAATTCCCATTTGCTCCTCACAGGTAACTGGTCAGTAGTTTATCCAATAAGAACAGCACAACCTTTCATTAAAAGAAGAGACATCTTTCACTTCCAGTGAAAAGTAGTCTCCTGTACTTAATATTTTTTAGAAGAATTTTTCTTCTAAAAAAAACAAACAAACAAACAAAAAAAACACAGTGCTGTGCAAAATCACAGGGTAGGAATGTGCAGGAAAGATAAAAATTGTCTTTACATCCTGTGGGGTGACAGTAGTCGTATACGATCAAGGTCATAGAAGAAAAAAAAAAAAATGCCCTACTAAGGGAAAACACCTGACCTATCAAGTTTGGAAGCAAGGGCATCCAACTGAGCTTCCTTAAAATTTACAGAATGGCTTGGTTTGGAAGGGATGATCAAGTTCCAAACCCTCTGCCACAGGGAGGGCTGTCAACCAAGCAAAGAAGTAAAAAGTGGGCAAAAAAAAAAAAAAAAAAAGGGGGAGGGGAGGAAGAGAGAAAAGGGAAAAAAAAGATCTGAACTTTACTAAAGCTAGTAGACAAGCTTCCTTCTTTAGAGTACTTTTGTGAAAGTAGGTACTATTATTTTTGGAGCATTGCATTTGTTCATATTCACTGCATTAAAGGAGGAGTAATCTGCTATGTGTTTATGTGTTTATCAGCTGAAAACTCATATTGATGAATTGGGTAATGCTTCAAAAGTTACTCAATGATGACAGAGAAGAGACTGCACATGAGAAAAGGCTGATAGAGCTGAAACTGCTTACCCTGGAACAGTAAAAGCTTAAGGGGGACCTCTGCAATGCCTATAAATACACGATGGGGAGGAATAAAGAAGACAAAGCCAGGTGGTGCCCAGGGACAAGAGAAGAGGCAATGGGTGCAAATAAAATAATAATAATAAATAAATAAGAAATTCCATATTCCATCCAAACACAAGGAAACACTTTTACTGTGATGCTAGGCAAACATACTGCAAGAGATTTCCCAGAGAGGTTGTAGAACCTCTTGGAGATGCTGAAAACCCTGCTGGCTATGGCCATAGACACCCTGCTCTAGGTGACTTTGCTTTGAGCAGACGACTTGGACCAGATTATCTTAAGAGATTCCTTCCAGCTTCAACCATTCTGGGAGTCTGAAATACCACAAGTATTTCAAAAATACCCTATAAACAACAGCCTCAGCAGGTTAAATAAGAAAGACGTACATTAAAGGAAAGTTATGCAGCTGCACGTATGACAAACTATGATTTATCATGAGTAAAGTTTGAGTTCCCAAAGAACTTCAGATTGGCAGAGCTGGGTCCAAGCTCTTGTTTTCAACATTACAAGAGAACAAAAACAATAGCAGTGAAAGTTTTGCCACATCAATACAAAGGTGTCTCTGTGTGAAGATAATACGTAGAGAATACAAAGATGGTCCAGTCCTCAGTCTCACCATCTTTGTTGTGCTTACCAACTTGGATATCCCTGTAACCCTGCAGATACCCACTGCCTAACACCAGGTAGAAACCACCAGCCCATATGACTACAACAATTCCTTGCCATCATACCTTCCCAACAATTTCATAACTACAATAATAAAAGGTGCAACTTGAAAACAACAACAGTTAACACACAAAAATTCCAAAGCTAAAGATAGTTCAAGTACTAACTTACTACAACAAGAGTAGACAATTATCTAAAAAATATCTCATTATCTCTCATTACAGAACTTTTTCCAGGGCCCTTCAGCTGTGCATCTGGTAGTATTTCCCTTTAAGTTCCTTCTGAAGGTTTTTCAGCATTGTTTTTTTTGGTCTGGGGGTAGGAGGGAGTGGAGGAAAGATGAAGAGAGGCAGAGAAGGTGGGAGAAATATATTGCTGTTTATTTATGTTTAGTGTTTTACTGGCCTTAGTTCTGAATTACTCCATGGAAATTCTTCACTGTTCAGTTTTATTTCACTAGGGACTAATCTGTATGAAATACCTTCCACAACTACATTATCAGAGTTGTTTGTTAAATTCTAACTCCTATAATGAGTAAACTCTTACAATATAACTCATAATTAGTTCAACTCCCATAAATTTTCAGGGGAATAAAGCAACAAAGCAACTCTACTTTATATTCACATTAAATAAATTATTTTAGAGCTTTTCAGCATCCTAACGTTTCACACGTACCAAAATCTGACACTTTGGCTACTGACCTTTGACTATGAAATAAATTTTAAGTTCTATCAGCTTAAACATACATATATTTAAGAGGTATCGTCACAGAAATGTTAATTAGAAAATATGATAATTAACACATTTTAACATGATGCAAGACCCCATAGTACTGCCATTAACAAAAACACATGATTCAAAAACTTTACATAATTTTGCTTAATCGTTGAGTTGCTCCAACAAAATAAAGAGATAATGTGCTTACCAGAACAGACCCCCCCACATTAATGCAAAAGTTTATTATGATTTTATTTAAAATATAATTGTTTACAATCTTCTGACATGTTTTCTGAAGTTATATTCACCTCAGAACCAGTAAGTAAACATGCAGCTATTTTTTCCATATCTCTTTTCTAAGTACAGTACATATACCCGTTTTGTTCTGAAGGGAAAAGAACTTCTTTCCTAATGGAAAATGTCTCGTATAGATAATATCAAGTCTAGCAAACCTCCATTTTTATTAGATATCACTGTGCCTGATCTACACATGTGGAGAAAATATTTTATATTGTTGAAGTTGAAATCTAATAAAATGTGATGAGCTCATGTTAGGATAATTTTAAAAATGCTAGGACCTTTCTTTTGGAAAATAATTCTATTTTTACTTCTAGAAACACGTTAGATATCATTGTAGAAGAATCTGTGCACATGCAACAGTCTCATTGCCAAGGATGGATATCTTCTATCAGTTTGAGTACGCTATCCAACTGCAGTACAAATCAGGATCCTAAATATTTGCATCTGGTCAGCCTATAGCTCTTCTATACTGTGTTCTTGTAAAGGAAGTTGGTGTGCTGCTTTTCTCAGCCAATAATGGTGCCATCAAGTTCCAACATCACAATCTGTAGCAGATTTTTTCTTCTCTCTGGGTTTCTGAGTATTTGGCAGCTACCGCAGCAGCTTAAGGAGACCTTAATAGCAGTGAAAGATTTTTGCTTACAAGGCAGCATGTGCAGTTGGGCAACACACAATTTGGTCTCTGCTGCCACATTGCTCTGCAGAAAGACAAAAGTGGTATCAAGAATTTCCTCAGCACAGCTTACTCCCTCTGCACTACTCAGGAGCGTACTAGAGAGGAGTGGAATGGGTAACACTTGGATTTTGCACACTCTGACTGTTTACACAGAAAGAAGACAACTATCCCTGCAACACAAAGAGTTCCTCCCAAGAAACAAGGGAGTTTCTTACATTTACTTAGTCACCCATCTCTGAAGATAGCCAGGTCCTGCTTTGGTCACCATTAAAAAGCAAGATTGTGATTATTTCAAGGGCTCCAAGGGGTTCTTAAACTTTTAGATAATCAGTTATACTGAAGGAGCTGCCTACAACTTCACTTTCCCAACTGCACTTTCCTCTTCAGCCAGTCAGCCTTGGGAACCTCGCCAGCAGGCAGCTTTACTTTCTTCTTCAGCTGGCTGACCTTGGGGAAAATCAGCCAGCCTCTCTATTGTGCTCTAGCTCTCAAGGCCGGGATTGCTCTGGAAGCTACATTTAACCCCAGGGGACATAAATAACCTTTTGATAAGGCAGTATCAGCCAGCCACAGTCCTTTAAACTGAAAATTAGAACTACAAAATGCTAGTATCGTCCCATCTAAACTGGTTCTCTAAAGAGAGAGCGTACTTTTATATAAGGAGAATAATTAGCTTCCAGGCTCTGGAAGAACATCGCAGTTTGTTATGAGGTAAAATTGACTGTTCTTTCCTTCATTCCTTATCTTTGATTAGTTCTTGTGCATTGTGATTGCCCTGGTATTTTTTGCTTTGATTCTGGTTTCTCAAGTTCAGGTTGGCCCCTGCATCCTTTTGTGTTTTGCAGTTTTGTAGATTCTTTCTATAGATTTCCTCCAGTGTTCCTAAGAATTTTCAAAATATTTTTCCAATCTGTAGCAAGGCAGTTTCCAAAATTAGATGTACGTTAGATTTCAGCCTCTCAGTAGTAACCTTAACTGTCCAAATTCATGTCCAAGTATAGAAGCCAATTCCACAAAGCACTTTTTAAAGTCACTAGAAAGCATTTCCCACAGATTACTTACTTTATCACTCTGAGATTTTGATCACTGGTAGAAGCACATTCTCTGGCTTTTTTAAAGCCAATTTGTCTTAATTTTGCAAAATCATAATTAAATCTAGGAATTCTAAATTACTTACCAAGTGTTCCTTCACAAAAGTCATCCTGCAGTCTATAAGCCTCTCCAAATCTTTTCCCCCGCAAAGCAACAAATACTAACCACAGAAGGGGGAGCACAGAAGGAACACTTCCTTAACCCCCCCATGCCCAGAGAGACCCATTCAGACCATCAAGCTCTCATTTGTGGGGCATGGCACAAGCACTGGTAATCTAGTGGCCTCAAAGCACTAACCAGACAAGCAAAGATCTACCTTCGATCTATCCAACCATCAACCTTTGATCTATACCATCACTGCAACAACTACTCTTCAAGAGGACTCCTAAGAATAGCTGTCTCTGTTACATCTCTTCCACCTGGGTATGCATGCAAATCAGGATCTCCACTACCTTCTTCATTCTAAAGATAAATTAAAAGTTCATCTATTCAGCATCTTTTCCACCAAAGCTTACTTCTTTTCCTCCTTTATGCAACCTCTTCCCTGAATTGCAACTCTATAACTGTCCACACAGACTAAGCCTATGCCATTCTTTAAATTCCCCACACGTTTTTCCATCATCCACATCCCCACATCTGCGCTCTTTTGTTCAGTACAATTTGCCCTTATTTCAACAAGTCAAGTTCTCCTACAGTTGAACTCTCCCCTACAGAACTCAGGCATTCTAATTAACTGAAATATTCGATTTTAGCGTAGGTACAGAGGACAGCGTTATGGTTAAGACCCTGAACTTCAGCTCAGTTCAGCTTCTCTTCCTGTTACAACTTTTTACAACTCACGGGCAAGAACTTCATTCTTTGTGCTTCAGCCTAACAGCTTCACAATGCAGTTATGCTTCTGTTCCTTTCAGTCTTCTTTTCAATCAGAACAGGGAATATGAACAATATAAAAGAAGCAACGGGTTGATTTTTATTTCAAAACTGAGCAAAAGTAATGGTTTAAGCAGATTATAAATGTATATACACATACAAGCACTTTATGGTTTATGCATTTTATATACATATTCTTACAAAAATAAGCAGTTTAAGACCGCTTTTACATGTATTCAAGAACAAACTTATTGTCCCTAAGGTAAGTTTCATAGCTTTTATTCATTTATAGAGCATAAAGCCAGTGCCTAAGTGCATAGGAGCAAGAATTCTCTGACAAGCATTTCCATCTTCTCCCCCTCCCCCACATAAGATTAATCTGTAGCTTAAGAAGAATCTTTATGTAAATAGTTATGACAAAGTATAGGCCCAAAGTCATCTCATTAGCTGCGAAGCCTAAACATACACCAACTGGTTTGGGAATCTTTCAATCTACTGCACTTCTCCCTTCCTTGACACAACCAATAAACTGAGATTCTCTACCAGCTCAGGTACAAGCAACAAATAAACAAAGCTCTCTTTTAAGCTACTGGAACACTTCTTTTTAATCCACCTCATTAGTGTTTCTACATACTCATTTATCTCATATTGAGAAGTGCTCTTACAAAACTGTAGAGGCCTTCAAGACATCCTTGCATAGAAGACTGAGAAAATCCCTCTTCCTTTTGAATACTATGCAGTAAATTTTAGATCTTGTACCAAAGATAACTTCAACAACCATTAACACAAGATCCAACCAAGGAAATAGGAGGAAACTGTAGTCTTTCTGTCAGTTCAGGATCATCACTAGACTACCAGGAACATCGGGCCTGAGGAAGTAGACTACATACCTCATACTGCAGTAGCAACCTAAAAGACTCATTCTTACAGCTAGATACAAAGCAATCAGCCTTGAATTTACTTTCTATAATGATGTAGTGCTATAATATGACAGAAAGTACACCAGTAACAGCAGAGTGGCACGAGTCTAGGTTGCAGCAAATGAGAACAAGCCCCAGTGCAGCAGCCATGGACACAGAAACAACAAACAAACATCTGCTTACCTTTGAAGGCCTCAAGTTGGCAAGGATCTCAAGTGAGATACCCTTGCCTCCACCGCCAGCCCTTGAATGTGGTCTGGGAAGGGGTGGATCCTGGCTCCACACGTTCCAGTCACTCAAGCGCATTGCACCTGAGCTCCTTTGGGTTGGCCCTGCTTTCCCAACAGGTGTTCAATCACTGTTTTAGGCCATGACCTAGCATTTCTGCTACACTTTCTGCTTTAATGAACCTGGTTTCTAGCTTCCCTCTCAGGGACATCACCTCTGCTTCTTAGTTTAACTGTATTTCCTTTGTTGATAGTCATTTGTTCCAAGCCACGTAATCTAGAAACATTTGCTCCCACTGCCATGACACACAAGTCAAGGAAATCTTTCACCTGAGAATGTTTCCAGCCTCACAGAGATAGCTGTAGTGAGGGTGTCTTATAAATTCCCAGGTGAAAAGATCCCATATGCTTTTCTTTAGGTCATGAAAAATCAATTGCCCTAGTAGGAGTAGGATGAGGTTCCTCTGAATTCAGAATCAGTTACTGCTGAACAGCCAGCAAAATTTCTGGCAAGAACTTTTCAATACAGGGAAAGCAGGGTTCAAAGTACTACTCTAAGATAAAATTCCCAGGCAACTTTATCCCAGATACAACAGAAATGTAATGCTTAATACTTTTAAATGTTATCCTATTCTGTAGACAAATACATTGATAGCATCTGATCATCTTGGAAAAGAATATCACAATTAAAGAGTTAATTTTTAAAAAAAATTCTAAATTGCTGTGCAAAGATCCACCAGAATGTATAAACTATCTTCTGGGACTGGGAGGTGCAGTCATCCCAAAATACTCATCCCAAGACATTCTGCTTATCTGGACTACATCTCTTGCAATTTCTTTTTTTTAATTTCGGCAGTGACCTATAAATATCAAGAAGCAGCAGCTGTACTCCCTTTCTGCAACAGGATGTTGACTGCCAGATCACATTTTCTTAATGTAAACCAAGTTCATTAATACTCCAGTAAATCAGCTTACTAAACCTTTCTCCACAAGTCCTCAGGCTGGCCCAAGTGTAGTGATATGACTCTGAGGAAAGGCAGCTTAGAAGTGTCACGGAAAATCTACTCAGCCAAGGGTATTTTAATCATAACCAACAGCCAGAGGCACAAAAGGTGCTCTCCTTCAGTAAATGCAAAGATATCTGCAGCTTCTAATAAACTATAAGAAAGCTTCAGCAAGAGAATTTATTAACATAGGAAGGAACCGGGACCAGGAATGAAAATCCAGAATGCAAATTGCTTTTCCAGAAGTGATACAAAACCAAAAAAAGACCAAGGATCACATTAAAGAAAAAATGTATGTGTGTGTGTATGAATGGATTCTGCCCTACTAAACATACATCTTCAAAAAGTAAGGCAATAGAAAAGTTTGTATTGTGATCCATAATAAGATGATTACAGCTATTCACTCACTGTCCATTTAAATATTAAGAATCCATGTCATGTATTCCTTAAAATGGACCAAGACTTCACTGGAAGTATTTACACTTTCAGCAAAAAATAAAACGCTATTAAAAATACATACCTTGAATTATGCCGCTATTTTTCATTTGGGGTTCAACCACTTGAATTGTATCATCTTCAAGGTAGAAGTATATTTTGCAGTGTCTTATTCTATATAGTTCTTGATTTTTATCTGGCACTTCTTCCTCAAAATAGGCATCAAAAGACAATACCTATTAAAAACAATAAATACATATAAAGCAGCAAAGTCTTCAATGCTTTTGCATAATGCATCAATAAAATAGACTTCTGCACATTATAAGCTAATTAAATGTATGGATTTCAGGAGACGGATTTACTTCTCAGAAATGCAAGAATGGAAATCCACATTAAATCACATAAATTTAATATTCTTTGGTTGGCATTTTTATTATCACAACATTTAAGCAGAGATGGAACTCCAGAGTAAAGAAATAAATCAAGTATAAAACTATCAGCAGGCTGCTTGAAAATTGTTCCAAACAAAGCATTTTTGATGGCACAATGAGCTACCTAAGAAACTTTTAGACTTCTATTCAATGAGTTCCTGGAAAATAATGACAGTAATGGCTTTACCATTGAGGTAAGTAAAAAGGAGAGTCCTTTTCAAGCAGGTCTTGCAAGCTCTCTAATGAGTGGTATGGAAGACTATGAGAAAAGTTATAGTTTTTCAGGAGTCACTTAGAGCCGTGCAATACTGTCATTTCAAAACTTACCTTATTCTGCAATTCAGCAAGAAAGGAAATCTCAGAGAGCACACCTACTGGCCTCTCTGTGGTTTCTTGGGAGAGAAATAACGCAAGAAAAAAGCCTTCACAGGTGAAGTATTCAGTGGTTTACTCCAATGGTGTTAATGTCAGGAGATCTCAGATCAAACTTTGCAAACGATTTTTATACTTCTTGGTATCATTCATGTTCTTTAATCACCAAGACCATGTTCAAGGGAATGTTCAATAAACATCTATTTTGTAGTGCAGTATGTACCAGGATGCTAGCTGTGGTAAGAGTGTGCAAGAGTCTGTTTTTTACTAAAAACTAGGCTTCCACCACCAGCACCTCCAACCAAATATGTGGGTCATATCAGTGCTAATTCATAATTCATTTTTGTAATGATTAATAAATTCAACAATCTTCATTCTTGGTTCATTAGACAAAACGACACAGTGGAAAAACAGGACCTTAATTGCTCCATTCCAGTGAGCATCTGGCAGACCTGGGCTTAAAAATGTTTGAAACCCATGTATCTGAGAATCCTGAGGGCTCAGCCAACACAGAGTTGAACTTCACCCCTTGCCCAACTGGTGATAAGCCATACAACTCCAGGATGCATGTACTCTTCTCCCTAGTCTCACTAAAGTAAGTATTTCTGACAAGCATATTGTTCAGCTGTGCTATTTGATTATTAACTGTTTTTAATTCTGTCAGCGGACATTTCTGACAACAGCCTTCTCACGAGACACCAGCCAGGTGAAAGGGTCTATTTGCATAGATTTTCAAACAGAATTGAGTATTAAATAGACTGTAATTATCCCTTTCATTAAGCATGTCCTGGTCTACATCACCAGATGGCTTTGTGGAAACTCTTCTGCAACTTCTTTATGAGCATGCTAATGTACAACCGGCACACGCTCAGCAGCCAACTGCAGTTTTGCAGATTGAAACATAATTCAGAAAGGGTGGAGAAGAAAAATTAAAGAAGATGATGACTTATTTTACATTTTAAAGTAAACTTACTTTTAGAAATAGTCAAAATTCAACATTTCCTAACTTAAGCGTCATCTGTAGTACACTGCTGTGTACAGTAGCCCTTTTTTTTAGAAATTAGAAGTTGGGCAAGAAAATTGAAAGTAACAAATATTGAACAAACTCTGTGGCATATTGCAAAGTTGGCATGTGGTTTCCCTAGCACCTGTGGAAGTCAAATTATAAACATCTTTTCAAGCCCAGGAAGCCTTGTGTATCTATTTAATCACAGAAGAAATTAAGTTTACACCTGCTTCCTATTAGGCATATGAAGTTACAAAAACTATTTCTTAACCCACTTAATATGAAGTATTACGCCCATCCTTCCTCCAACAAACTGGTATTGCTGAAAGTTGGAAAGAAAAATGGGTAAGAAAGCAGAGTACATTTAAAAACATTAACACTTCTTCATTTTTCATGGAGTCCACTTGGCTGCATCACAAACTGCAGCACTGGCAGGCATAATGCCATTTCAGGCTCTTACCTGGGGAGGTTAAATTAGTTGGGTAGTACTCTTTAACTGTCTATAATTTAAAAAAAAAGAGACATGAGCCTTCCAGAGTCTAATTCCAAACCCGTAAACTCCCATCCTGCATTGATTGCCCTGTGTAGGAATACACTGATGAGACAAAGAGAGTAGCCAGCTAGCTCATTTCACCAGCAGGTCCCCTTGCTTTCTACTTAACTCATTTATTTCATAAACTTGGACCCAAATCCTGCTAACAGGTATGTCCCCAAGAAACAAAAGCACTCTTTCATATCAAAAAAGGGGTGCAGATAGAACATGTGCAGGACTGGCCAAGGACTTAACACTTAAGCACATTACACCAATTCACATTTGAGCACATTGGTGAAAAGCAAGTGAGCAGTACTAGGGACTTGTACTAGGGACTTCAGAGGCAATGTGTATCTATCTATTCAAGCTTTACATTTTCTTGCATTAGTTCTGGTCTGCCAAGGAGACAAATAGGCAATTATACTGAAATTATCTATGTGACTTTTACTTTAAAACAAAAATTATGTCATTCTTTTCAGTGTTTAATATCCTAATAATTTTTTCATGCAACATTTCTGCAATTTGCTGAACGATTTCTTTTTCTGGATCATTTTCCTTCTCTGATTATAGGCTTATTGCTTTAGAAATAAACCATCACCAAGTAGCATTTAATGTAAATTTTAAAAAGGAAAGTAATGACAGCATGCTTGAAAATTCATATCATCTAGATAACAGTTATTTGATAACTCTCTAGCTTTAAAGGTGTCATTACACTCCTACAAAATAAATAAGTATATATATATATATTAATTCTGAATTACAGTATTTACAACAGACACAATCTATTTCCCTACCTGTGAACAAAGTCAACAGGACTTTGAGCAAACAAACAAGACCAGATAAGGGAATTCTAATCCTACAGAACTGCACTGTGGTTAGTGGTCATGCAGATTTTCTCCTGGACATAGGCCTTTCTTACATTCCTGTAACTACACATTTCCTTGTTTGATCATTTGAAAAACAATGAAATGGAAAAGAAGTAGTACATTGTTGCAAATCAATTATTTGCTATCACTATTTTAAATAGATATATATACTAACTACCCCCTTATTTTTATGATGTCCCATAGGAGATGTATCCCAATGCAGAAGTATTTGTGTATATTGCTGTAAAACATATGTCTACATTAATTATACAACATATCAGTATTATGGAAAAACAGAAGTTGCCACCTTTTTTGTTTGTCTAGGAACATTTCTCCACACAAAAACTAATCTTCTGAAGTATTTGACTGAATTTCACATCTGTCATATTGTATCTGTTCCTAAAAAAACATACAGATACTGATTTCCACATACCTGCTTGTCAAACGCTATCCAGGCAGGAGCACCACATCCAAGCTCTGCAGGAAACACGCTGGATTTAGGTTTCAGCTTCTGTCCAGGTAATGGTTCACCTCCTATTCCAGGTTTATCTTCTGCAACCAGCATAGCAACATTATTGCAGTAGCCCCAGTGCTGCGATCTGTGGAACTTTTCTTTCCCTAACTGTCAAAAATTTGGAAGCAAAGAGAGAAAACGACATTTTAATGTGTGGTTTTAAATTCATAAGAGTTACCTAGCTATGCAAGGGTGATAAATCACATAGAAGTTTTTCTGTAAGTACCTTTAATACTATCTGAGAACCTGTAACAACTTGAGTGCTGCCTGTGAAGTGACATTATTTCAGTAGTCAATTTCCTGTCTTACAGATCAAAATGGAAAGGCATTCTGGTAACATAGCCAGGCTGAAAAATAGGATGATACCAGCTGTTGTCCCCCTCTTCTTCTTCCCCGCAATAAGGACTATGGAATAAGGAAGCAAGTCACCCATGAGAACAATGCAAAAAGTGGGGGGGGGGGGAAAGCTTCCTCTATAGAACCCCACAGGTCAAATAGAAACACTTCAGGAGCACCCAGAAAACAGTCTGCTGTCATAACCTATGTTGAAGACCTTCTTCACATTTGAATTGCGGAGTGCAAAATACATACATAATCCTGAATACACTTCAATTTTGGGAATCTGGAGCTGAATCAAAAGACAGAAAATTTATTGTATCCAGGCTTATTTCAAAAGACAACCTTTGTAGCAATTTATTTTTTTTTTTTTAACATTATTATTGTTTTTCAGGCAGTTACAGATCAAGTCCTTAGAAACAACCAACTGCAAAGAAAGCCATCCTGCCTGCTCACATTTCTTGACTAGTCCTGGAGTCTGCCTTGAAGTGATGCAAAGAAGTCTCCAATGAGCACCAGTCCTGCCTGTGGGAATGCTCCTGCTCTACTGGCCTGCTCCCTCACACAGAGGCAGCTACCCCACACAGATCAGACAAACAGGAAGAGCAAACACAGGAGACAGCACCACAAACCCTTCCTCCCATTAGCGGCAGTATTGACCTGTTAGCTCCTCTTACTCTGCTCCTTTCCTCGTTCCTTCAAATCCTTGAAATGCTTTGGAACAGCTGAGTTGTGCCCCCAACCCTCAGCCTGGGGCTGAGGGACCGTGAGGAAAGCTGAGTCTGAAAGGGGAGAAACTGATGCTAGGGAAGAGAACAGGAAGGACCCAGGCAATGAAAAGGCTGGACAGCATAATTCTCCAAGCTCCACTGGAGCAGATATGTCAGTAATGTAGCAGAGGGACAGAATTGGCTCTCCCACTGCATTTGGAAGGTTGGGGTTGGATATTAGGAATAATTTTTTCTCAGAAAGAGCGGTGAGGCAGTGGCACAGGCTGCCCAGGAAGGTGGTGGAGTCACCGTCCCTGGAGGTGTTCAAGAGCCGTGTGGATGTGGCACTGAGGGACGTGGGCAGTGGGCATGGTGGGATGGGCTGCTGGTTGGACTGGTGCTCTTAGTGGTCTTTTCCGACCTTAATGATTCCTTGAAGGCTGAGCAACAGTAATTAGAGCCCACACATTTAAACCAGTGCTCCCCAAAAAGGTGTAGACAACAATGCATTACCATCATGAATAAAAATTGGCCAAGAGAAATGTTGTTCATCATGGCAACGTTTGAGTGGTCCAGAATAATACAATACACATTCAATATTCTGGGAAGAGTGAAAGCAGTGGAGCAGCAAAATCTGAAAGGAGCTGACTAGTTATTTTATTCTGCCAATATGAAATTGAGTGAGGAATCTGAAAGGCAGCTAACCTTTGGCTCATAACATTCACTGCTCATATACACAAACTAGTGCACACCGAAGGTGAAAATCTCAACGGTGCTCTAAGCTCAATGACACAGGAAGGAGAGCTCCCCCTCAGCTCAACGAACAGCTCAATCCCTACCTTAGTTTAGATTTTGCTTATAATGCAAGGGCAGTGGTATGCAAAAAACCCACATTACTTATTATTTTTATAACTGATTATTTTTAATGCCATAAAAATCAATGGCCGTACCCTGCTTAGGTTAACAAAGGCTGGACTAAGCAGCACCCTTCAAAGCAGATGCTGCAAGGTGAGACGGGACTCCCATACTGATAGCAGGAATTAATGAGAGTATGGATACCCCAGAGGAAGTACCTAAAATGCAAGCAGAGTTTTGAATAAAGGTGAGTAGAAAGGGCAAATGGCATGTAGCATAAGATAAAGGACACATGAGGAGGACAAAAAGTTATTCAAGAACAAGGGTTCTTGAATTATTTAAGAAATAAAAGACAAAATCGATACAAGGAAATATTTATTGTGTAACAAAGTTGGCCTATGGGCCTCCCTGCCATGCAACATCGCTCAAGCCAAGAATTTAACAAGATTAAAAGAAGAGCTGCATATTTGCAGGAAAGATGCCCAAAACAAAATATTTAACATCAGCACCTTTTTTTTAATGTATTTATTTTTGAGCTGTGATATTAAAAGTCATGCTTCTGTGCACAGCACAAGCACTGACGTATAGGCATTAAGAGAAGACCTTCCCTTGGTCATCCCACCCTTCCCTGAGGCCCACAGCACTGTTTCTGCAGGTGAGGACGATGGCCAAGGAGAACTGGCTGGGTCTGCCACTCCTCCCCAGCAGATTTCCAGTAAGGATGGTTTTCTCCCTCTTTTTTGGAAACTAGCAAGCTGCCCTTTCTTGTTCTGTTCCCTTTTTTATTATTACTTTTGTTCCCTGATAAGCTGATAGAAAGCTGGGGAGAAGACAGAACAGGAGGGAGATTTCAGCATTTATTAGGTCTAATATGGAATAGCTAGAGTCAAGCTGAGATTTAAAAAGGAAATTTGTGGGCAAAAACATCTCATTTACACTAAAAGCTCCATACACCAGCAGATCCATTTTGGCACAGCAAGTACTTCTTCTCTGCCTATTACCAAAGCATGAGTAAGGGAGAAAAGCAAAGTTGTTAAAGCACAGTAAGGCAGCTATCCTGAGCAAAGGAAAGTCCCTTAATGTCCTCAAAGCTTCTTCAAAAAGCATTTTCTGTCCTTCCTTTACTGGGCTTTGGTCAGTTACAGTATGAGAAATTGTTTGTCAAAGAAATCCATGTTTGCTCCTGGTGGAAATTTTCTTAGGACTGAAATCACAACAGAGTTCAAGGTGTGATTTGAAAAATAAGTGGCCCAACAGCTGCAATTCTATTAAGAATCTTTTGTGGAGTTCCTGTAGCTTTTTACAGAAAGATCATTTTAGATCAATAATCACAGTACTACTTATAAGCTCCTCTGTGAAGATCACCGAAGTCTCCTCTAGAAACACGAGCAGGTTTTAAGCAAAAGGCTTTTCTTTTTAAGCAAAAGAGTAATTACAATGGAAGATTGCAAAAGAGAAAAATGACATTTGAGAAACTTCAGCTAACGAACCCAGACAGCATCCAGCCGAAAATAGTGACAGAACATCACATTACATCCACAGCAGCATTAAGCGACTTCTAAAAGAAATCTGTGACAGTGCAGGGAAAGAGCTTTACTGTGTCAGCTGCGCTAATGCTGGCTGTAGATCAGCTGAACAAAGCTGGCCATTTTCTGTGCGGTGAGCCTGAAATAAATATTGGGGATACATTCAACAATGACGAACGTGAAGGTTGGGATTCTCTGAAGTTTTGTGGACTCAGCCACTGGGGTGCACTGCCCTGTGCTCTCAGCATCTTGCTCTTTAATACTCTGGTACAGTCACAGCAGGAAGCTGCACTTTTCAGCTGAACCAAACACAGGTAGAAATTTGTCACCACAGCCACTGTCCCAGGGGCCACATCTTGTGAAGCAAATGCCACGGGGAGTTAGGGCAAAAGCCACTGGCAGCACTGTGTTACTCTTCCCCATGTTCATTTTTAATTGCAGCTGCACTGTGGAGTCTTAGCTCAAATCCTGTATTGGGATGAACAGTGACATTTCTGAACTACTTTGGACTGCTGATATGGTGTCCTAGTTGTTTCAGCTAGAGAACAGAAATACAAGTAAATGCTGCATGCTATGCCACTGAAATCCATGCAGAATCCTGCCCTCTTGAAACACGTCACGCCAGTGAACAGAAGTGAGACAAGTAGCACCAGTTCTCACAACACAAATAGCGTCTCTCACAAAGCAAGCACTCATTTCATAGAATGGCCTGGGTTGAAAAGGACCAGAATGATCATCCAGTTTCAACCCCCCTGTTATGTGCAGGGCCGCCAACCACCAGACCAGGCTGCCCAGAGCAACATCCAGCCTGGCCTTGAATGCCTCCAGGGATGGGGCATCCACAGCCTCCTTGGGCAACCTGTTCCAGTGCGTCACCACCCCCTGAGTGAAAAACTTCCTCCTAATATCTAACCTAAACCTCCCCTGTCTCAGTTTAAAACCATTTCCTATTGAAAAGCCACATTTCAGCCACAGGTATTGTCTCCATTCACCTTCAGAGATTTCAGTATGGTTAGGGATGAGTGGTATTGTAAAAGGAGGATTGCCCTAAGACTTTGTTCCCAGCTGCAGTGGTGTCCCTCTAACATGTCCCAGAAGGTGATGCACCATCTTTCTGCCTGGAGCAGAATGACAAGCTTGCTCTTACTGCCAGAGCTGGGACAACCTGAGAGGAGACAACAGTCTAGTATAAAGGAAGCAATCAAAAATGCAGCCCTGATGGAAAGCTAAGAAAGATTTGGGCCAGGGCTGTGAGCAGACAGACCTGGGGAGTGAGGCAGCAAACAGTGGAAGGGGCTCAGGAATGAAGGCCGGAGCCTGGAGCAGGGGAAGGCACAGCATAAAGAGCTTGGAAAGCACTCTGACAAGGAAAACGAATGTCCCATTTTGACAGCAATGATTACAGAGCAGCAGCAAATAGTTAAACCAGGAAAAATCCAGGGACAGCAATGGTAGCACAAGTGAGGGCAATTCCAAGCTACTGCAATAAACAAGGAAAAGAGGGTATTTGTTCTATGCCAATAGAGTTTGCAGCAGAAATGGATACTCTCAAGTATGCACTTTTATCCCCCAAGATTTATAAAATCATTGTCTGAGTCTCCAAGAGATTGGAATTGAAAAGAATTCCCTCTCTGAGGAGGATTCCAAACCTCAGGCACAGAAAAGCACTGGTCAGAGAGAACTCACTTAATCCAACCCACAGGAATAGTCCTTTCCATCAGCTGCTGATACAAGGCAAGAACAGCAGCCTGCTATCAGAAGGTGCCTTTCACAGCAGGAGGTGGATCAGTAACACTAGCAGAGGAAGTCACAGCATGACTGTACTGTCACCAGAAACATTCCTGCCACAGTCCACACTCACACTCTTGGAGTAACAGAGCAAACCTCTTACACGTAGTGTTTCTGCCATGAGCAGCATGAAACGTGGGTATTGAGGCATGTGATTTTTTTTTTTGTGTTGGCACATACATAACTTGTATTGGCAAAGCTGAAAACCTCTCTACTGCACAATTTTCATACCAGCCAGAATTTGCAGGTGGAAGATACAGCAGTGTTTGGTCTTTCTTTGGTTATTTTATGTTGGCTTTGGTGACAGGAACAAAGCTAGTATGTATTTACAAAAATAAATGACCATGTTCCTTAACTCAACAGGGTGGTGCACCACAGGGGATCTCCATGCCCCGCCAGGCAGGGTAAGGCCATTCCCCAGTGCTGTCAGGGCAGGGGAAACCAGTCCTCACATGCATGGCACCTTCAGCCCGGCTCTTCTCTCAGAGCTGAGGAAATGCTATGTTATGTTACCATAGGAACAACTCCAGCTATTTTGAAAGTGTCTATCACCTTGGTGTATTACCCTCTACTCTAATTTGCTGCAATGCCCGAGCAGTTAGGTTTTGTCTCAGTTAAACAGAACCACAGCGGCAGCATTGCTCTGGGGCATGAATTGGAAAGAGGTACCAGTCAGTTACAGTTAAGGGGAAGAACAATAACATAGACATCACACAGGGGCTGCTGCCTTTTTGCAGCACCAGGCCTTGCAGTCTTTGGCCTTCAGCAGCAAAGGGAAGATGCACGCAGCTTGAGATGAAGCTTTTCTGCTCGCAGGCTGGATAGGAAGCAAGCACTCCTGGTAGAGCTGTTAGAGAGTAATAATAATCGTAGAGGAGCTGTACTGCAAGAGCCAGTGACCCTTAGACACAAAGATGCAAGCGCTGTGTAAGGATTTCTTAATTCCCCTTTGCCAGCGGCACTCCTTGCTGCCCTGGAGTTATTGGTGTTGTAACCACCTTAAAGCCCTGGTTTTCTGTGGGAGCTCACCCTTCTCATTAAAAACATCCAAATGGATACGTATACCTCTTCCACCTTTTGAGAGCCTCTATATGCAGCAGGTAGTATTGAAGGCAGAGAACAGAGGATTGCAGCAGTAACTTGAACAGTGACAAGAACAAGAGTGGAATTAATACCCATAATTATAAACCAAGGACTGACAGCAGCAGCAGTTCCCTATCCCCTGCTCATCCCTCTTCAGGAAATGCTTTGCTACTACTGTTTCTGTGTGATAAGAAACACTGATGGCAGTGGTCACAGTACCAGCAAGAAAATGTTTCCTTATCAATGTATCTATGGCAGTCATTTTTAATTTTTTTCCTCTTTTAAATGTGTTCTTCTTGGCCTCTCACTTGCGGAAGTGTACAAAATGAAATTAAATTGAATAGCCAACAGCTATGAAGAGATCAAATGCTTTTCAAGTAGGGCCAGTTATCATTATTACTCCCACTAAACTAAGGACTGTACAAAAAGTGCAATTAGGAGTTTTCACAACAGTGTAACTATGGCATCACAACACCGTCTTGTGGTGATTTTAACTTGTTTTCTCATCTGTAGTTCTCATTGCACATACATGCACTGTATGCACTCAGTATGACGTGTTCACTGTTTTCTGTATGTTAACTCTCCTCAACCATGTGTAGTCAAACACTGAGTCTTATCTCTGTTACAAAGCTTCTCCAAAGCCAGCTGCAGTAGGGCTCTGAAGACAGCTCTATCACAACCCCAAAAACAATAATCTCCATCAACTGATTTAAAATGAAAACTACAGAACAATTAGTTCCTGCATAGCAATTTGTTATTCTATCTCCACCTAGCAGATAAGAATGGTACACACCAATTACACTGCTTCTGATGTGCCCACTTAGCAGCTATCTGAAGTGGTACATACATAACCAATTCTTTACAATACAAATTTGAATTCAGAAAACAGTGTTCACCACCAACCCTTTTCTCCTTTCCCTTCTAAAATAACGGTACCAGCCTGCTGACCATGGGGAAGAAGTCACATGGAATATCCTTGCTGCTTGTAAGAGGTCCTGCAAGAGGTGACGTGTTGGCAGGTACCCCACAATGCTCACACACCAATGAGGCTGGGGAGCCCACATATTTCTACGCAGTTTCATTCTCCTTATATGACTACCTAGGTAGCTACACTTGCTTCTACCTGTCCTTCCTCTTTAGAGATTTTCCACTTCATGCAGGCTGATTTATTGCTCATAGAGTGGGCTCCCAGATATGCTAACAGCATGGAGCAATCTCATCTTAAGAGGCATTGAGGCTCATGGTATCGTTGGCATTAGTGCATGCATCTTAACAAACCATTTGGAAACTCTTCCTCCCTATACCTTCGGCACTACCCCTCACAGGAGGAACTAGGCTCAGAAGCCAGCCAAGCACCCAGCAGTTGGGCTGCAGAAACCAGGGCTTTGCTGGTCATTTCATAGAATACTTAGAGTTGGAAGGGACCTTTAAAGGCCACCTGGCCCTACTCCCCCGCAGTGAACAGGGACACCACAGCTACGTCAGGTTGCCCAGGTGATTCAGCCTTGTGAAAGTCTGCAGAGATGGGGCATCCACCACATCTCTGGGCAACCTGTTCCAGTGTATCACTACCCTCGCTATAAAATACTTTTTCTTTATATCCAACCTAATTCCACCCTCTTTGAGTTTGAAACCGTCTCCCTTGTTCCATCACCACAGTGCCTGCTAAAGAGTCTGTCCCCTCTCCTTCAGCTCACAGCGTGAAAACCAGATTCCCCTCCAGATATTTCACACTTATTAAGAAAGCCCGTACTGCTCTGTCTGCTTCTTAAAGGCAACACCTCCAGTGCCATTCCCAAATCCTTCCTCCCCTTCCACATCACTTCACGGCACAGTACTCAGCAAATTATCCCTGCAGGCAGTGATGCGCTCAGCTCCGCAACGCCCTCTCCACGCCCCCTGCTGCCAGCCCTGCCGACAGCCTTAAGCTCATCTTTTCTTCCCTCTGGCCCTCGGGCAACGAGGCTAGAGGGAAAGGAAGGGACGTCCCGTCTGTACCACTCACGTTCCGGCCGACGGAGAAGCCGGGCAGCAGCGGCAGAGCCATGACCGGACCGCCAACGCCAGCCCGGCTCGTGGCGCTCCAGGGCCGTTGCCTGGAGACCGGCGAGTGACGTCGAAGAGGGGGCAGGGCGAAGAACAGAGGGGCCGAAAAGAGCCGAGTAGAGCCGAGTGGAACCGAGTGAGGCCGAGCGGAGCCGAGCGCAGCCGAACGCGGCGCCCCCTAGGCGGGGTAGAAAGCCCCGAGGAATTACCTTCTAACGCTTTTCATTTTGCCACTTTTTTATACTGCGCGTTTTACTTTGTTGCCCTGGATGGCATGCGAGGAAGAAGCGAGGGGAAAAGTTTTCTTTTTTTGTTTGTTTGGTTGGTTGGTTGGTTTGGTTTGGTTGTTTTTTTTTTGCATTTCAATCCACCGTGAGGGTGGAACTGGGTCAGTGGGTTTGCACGTTCCGGTTTCCCAGCGCCGCATTATGCGCCCGCGTTTGCATGTGGTGCGGGAAGGTAACGCTTCCCATGTATTTTAATTGAAAATAAAAGGAGCCGTCGTTTTAATCACATTCGTTTCATATGGTGGGCGGCATTAGCCTCAGATTTAAATTTCAAACAGAAGATAGATAGAGTGAGTTTCTCACGGGTGGCTCTGGGAGGAAGGGTTGTGCCTTCTGTGTGATGGAACTCACATTTTCCTTGTTAATGAGGGAAGATGCCCTCCAGATCGCTTCCACGGCCCATTCCAGGGAGCAGCAGCCATGCTACATTGCGTTCCTCCATTTTACATAGGGATCTTAACCTGGACAGGCTGGGGAGCTGGGCAGTAGGAAACCAGATGAGGTTTAACAAAAGCAAGTGTAGAGTCTTGCATCTGGGGAGAAATAATTGCATGCACCAGAACAGGTTGAGGGATGAGCTGCTGGAGGGGAGCTCTGCGGAGAGGGACCTGGGCGTCCTGGTGGACGACAGGTTGGCCATGAGCCAGCAGTGTGCCCTTGTGGCCAAAAAGGCCAATGGCATCCTGGGGTGCATTAAAGAGAGCATGGCCAGCAGGTCGAGGGAGGTGATCCTCCCCCTCTACTCTGCCCTGGTGAGGCCTCATCTGGAGTACTGCGTCCAGTTCTGGGCTCCCCAGTACAAAAAAGACAGGGATCTCTTGGAAAGAGTCCAGCGGAGGGCCACAAAGATGGTGAAGGGCCTGGAGCATCTCTCCTATGAAGAAAGGCTGAGTGAACTGGGTCTGTTCAGCCTTGAGAAAAGAAGACTGAGAGGAGACCTGATCCAGGTCTATACATATCTGAGGTGTGGGGGGCAGAGTGGCGAGGCCAGACTCTTTTCAGTGGTGAGTGGAGACAGGACAAAGGGAAACGGCCGGAAACTGCAGCATAGGAAGTTCTGCACAAATGTGCACAAGAACTTCTTTACAGTGAGGTGACGGAGCACTGGAACAGGCTGCCCAGGGAGGTGGTGGAGTCTCCTTCTCTGGAGATGTTCAAGACCTGCCTGGATGCCTACCTGTGCGACCTGCTGTAGGGAACCTGCTTTGGCGGGGGGGTTGGACTCCATGATCTCTGGAGGTCCCTTCCAACCCTTACGATTCTGTGATTCTGTGATCTTCATCAGTGCATTGCTTTTATTAGGACTTTTCTTACAATGGAAAAAAAAAAAAAAAAAAAAAAAAAAAAGGTTATGAGTAAAATATCTGGAACCCAAATATTTAAATTCTGTTATGCTGTTCCACTGTCTTGATGGAGCTGCAGTTGAATGGCCTCATGTCTTAATTCTCATAGATAGAGCGGATCTCCCCTGCCATATTTCATACTCTGCGATGCATCAGACCACGAAATTCCCATCACACATCATCTCTCCTCCCTAAAACAGAAATCTCATTGAATGGCAATGGATCTAGTCTAAATGAGACAAGGAAGCACTCCCCGTACAGCTCCCATAGAACACTTCTGTGGCATTCACTGTCAGAACTGTTATTATCATGGAATTATAGAACCATAGAATCATTAATTGGAAAAGAACACTAAGATCATCTAGTCCAACCTCCAACCCATCACCACCATGCCAATTAAACCACATCCCTCAGCATCATTTCATCAAAATGTTCTCATTTCAAAAACTCACAATAATTGTGGAAAATGCTACATTTTTAATTGTTTCCAGAAGTTTGAAAAGGCTAAGAAGGAGGAGGAAGTTCTGCAAATCTGAAAGGGTTATTGCGTTATTGCCAGCCGTGCAAAACTTTGCTGAATTTCAGCTCTACAGCACTGCCTGTTGTTCTTTGTGTGTGCATGTGATCCCCTACTCTCCCTGTAATAAGCCTTTATGTCTCTGACAAACACTGTGCAGGAGACAGCTGGTGTACTCATAAAGCATACCTTTCAGTTTTCACAGCTTTCATTAGAGAGGATCTACAGAAAGGGCATCCAAGGCATTTTAGAACACTTATGTGTCAATATGTCCTTCTGAAATGATTGAACCAGGATAGCTGCTGCTGCTTTGTATCAAATTCCCGTAAGTCCGGTGCAACTAGTGGCACAATTTCTCTTCTGGAATGGTAACCAGTGAAGAATTAGAGTCTCTTTCAAATCATTTTTTTTCCTCTGGAAAATTTAATTTTCTTCTTCAGTTCTTGTGGCCCAATACAAAATGGGGCAATTGATATGTAATGGTGCTGTACTTTCAGTATCAGTAATGTATCTCTTCAAGTCCAGGTAGCACAGAGACTATATGTGAAAAATGTGCACGGGAAACAGCGGCACATGAGGAGGGTTAGTGAAATGTATGGCATCAGCAAAGAGTACAATCCATTTTCAACAGAAAATCCAGTGAAGCCTTTCTGACCTTTAGGTCAGATCTGCCTGCACAGGATTACCTTCAGCCTCATCCCATAAAGAAGCTGCAGGGAGCAGTGGGGAAAGGAAGCAAGCATCTTCCCAGTACACTGAAAGCACAATTGCAGTGTGATGTTTTCTGCCAGTCTTCAATCTGTCAGTCTTTTTGCTTTCAAATCTGAAAAAAAAAAAAAAAAAAAGGAGTGTATTGAACCTAAATCAGAGTTGTTTTTTCCTACATTACCTTCTCTTTGGGGGTTCTCTCACATGTTTATCTTTTTTTTTGCTCCTTGCTGTATTCACTCAGGAATATAGACTGAGTGAAAACAAATTAATTTTAACGCCTTTTCTGGGAAAAATAAAAGTACTACAGGAAAACCATTTTTAAAAAATGCTTTTTATTAAACAAAGATTGTTAATGACAACAAAGGCAAGCAGCAGGCAGTAGTAAATTAACTATGTTCTGACTGTACTCTAAGGATAATAGTGGTGTATGCACATAAGACAGCATTAGTTGTACTGTTCAAGGGAGAAAGAAAGCAGGATGGAAGCAAAAGCTGGGGAAAACATGGGATCTATACTGGTGATAAAAAGACAGAGATTCTGATTTTATTGGGACAGAGTTTTACCAGTAACTCTGAAATTAGTAAACATATTGTAATATGAACAAACCAAAATTTTCCAGAAAAGGCCTCATTTTTTTATATTGATTTAAATCTGACAAAATAGCATTGACTCCAGGGTCCTTCTGGGTAGAAGACTGCACCCAACCCATGCATTTCATCCCTCTCTCTGTCTCTTTTGCAAAGCTTTTAGAGAACTGGAACCTCTGTTCCAGTCATGTATTGAATGGAGCTGTGTTCAGCACTTTGTTTTCCAGCCTAGGATCAGATAATATTTCAGAATCTGACTCCTGGTTTGTTCTGTCTTCTGTCTGTGCTCACAAGAAGAAGCAAACAGACATCATTCAAGGGTGTGAGAGGGATGCCTTGCTTTTACTGAACTTGTGTCAGTTCAGAATTCACCGGGAATGTATGACTTAAATTGGCATAACTTGATGTAACTTCACTGCAAAGATATGTCTGTGTTTCAGTCATACACACTACTTCGTCCTCCTTCTGGGAGTGGTTTCATAGGCCATGTTAAGACTGGGATGTCCAAAATTAGATATGCTCCCAGACTGCCTGTTTTAAAGTACATCATCATACAAGTGCACTAAGAATTATCACATACAATTAGTCAACAAAAATTAAAATTGAAAAATCATTGCTTCTATGTACTGACTTCCTTAGAGCTGCCTTAAAATAATATCAAATACTGTTACAGACACCACAGAAATCACATAAAGGAATAGAAGATTTAAGTACACATACGCAGAGAACAACAGTCTTACCTGCATGTAGATAACTGAGGGAAAAAAAAAGGCAATTCTGAATTGGCTGTGCAACTGTAGTGCAGCATGGGCCAATTGGTACCATCCTGGTACACAACTGAAACACAGCACCATCACAGTCGATAGCGGATCCTTACGAAAGGATCATTTCTTTACATCGTTCATGACCTCATTCATTTTGCTTTCTCCAGTCAGTGAACTTGTAGCACTTGAAAATAGCTCCACATTGGTCAGGAAAAATTGCTCTGACCGTAACTTTTGGCTGCAGCTGTGGAGTGCTCCAGGCAACCCACATAGGAAAAATCTGTCATTTCTATGGCCACAGGACTGTGCTGGCCATGCACCATAGGGTCACTTGGTACATTACTGCTGCAGCTGCCTACAGCCCAACAAAGGCAATGTATTAAGCAAGAATTTCCACAGCTCATGGCCCATAACCTCTTTCTCCTAGCCATGCCACAGGGAATAGAAGAATACAAAAGACTTCATCCAGTGGTCTCACTGAAAGCTCTCGTTATCTGGAATGAGCTATCCATGCCTAATTGCTCCAGTTGTGCATTTTGTAGTAAGGCCCATTTACACAATTCACTTTGTTCAGATGTGTGAGGGGAAGAAAAGTGTAGGGCAGAGAAGGGTGGGAACTGTACCCTTGGTATACCTGTCCACTGTAGCCTCCCTGCTAAGGGCAGTTCTTCCTCCCCTCCGCTCCCCACCCCATCACACCATCTCACAAATACTTTCTCCTCTGAAAACTTGATGGAAATAGTTTGCTGTCTCACAGAATAAGTTTAGTTGGCATGTTTCTCTTGGCCATGCCTGTCAATGGCATTTTGAAGTTCTTAGTCATCTGATATCCAGCTCTTTTACCTAAGGTGTGAGCTGCCCTGTGTTGTCTCCTATCTGCCTGACTTCCTTGTTGCTGGAGCCAGGGAGAATTTCTTAAGTCCCCCGCACTTCTGAAGCCAAAAGTGGATGAGAGAGACTCGGAAATAACTCTGAGCCTTGGAATTACATGTTGCAGCTGCCCCTGCTGCATACATTCAGTGAGATTTGTCATAGATTTCACCTCTTCTATTTCTCTACACCCTCATTGCGTGGGGCGATTTGAGATGCAGCCATGCTAGTAAAATGAATCTGGCAGAAAAGCCTCTAATTACATTCAGCAGTTCAATGCAGATTTTTGCAATTATACTGCAGACACACTTTTAGTGCAGCATGCAGACACTGCCAGGACGGGTAAGAAAGCCCAGCACTGTGTCAGAGGCCTGCTAGACTGGCAGGGGATGTAGGAGAGTGGCACTTGGCAGCAACATGACCCTTTGTCACAGTGTCACCTGCACAAAAAGCCAAGCATGCTTTCTTCCCTCTAGGTAACAGATATCTCAGTGAGGACAAATCACCTGGAAATCCAAAATGCCAGAGGGGACCTGTGGCTCTAACACAAGCAGCCTGAAGAGGCAGCCATCCCCAGAGAGCCCTGCGAGAGTCCAGGAAATGCAGCACCCAGAAATCTGATGACAGGATCAGGCACTGAGAACTGAGGGCCACACTCAAGGCCACGATAAAGAAGAAAAGCAGCTGTTTCTCTCCTGATGTTCCTTGGTTCTCCTTCCTTTAATTTCTGACCAGTTTGTGATGTGAATGAGACTGGAGATGTTCACATTATGACCATTTCCTAGCTTTCCTTTTTTTGCTGACAAAAATGAGGGGTTTGTCTCAGTAGGAGTTCCAATGCATATCTCTCACAGAATCATAGAATCATTAAGATTGGAAAAGACCACTAAGACCATCTATTCCATTCACCAGCCCATTCCCACCATGCTCACTAAACCACGTCCCTCAGTGCCACATCCACACAGTCCTTGAATACCTCCAGGGACAGTGACTCCACCACCTTCCTGGGCAGCCTGTGCCACTGCATCACTGCTCCCTATAAGAGTAAGTTCTTCCTAATATCCAGTCTTTCATCATTGTACCAGAGGTATCACCAGCTTGCATATCAGTGTCTATTGCAAAAGGTCTCAGACTGAGGCACTGCAAGGCACTCTCAAGCTGCAGTACTAGCTCTGCTCAGCAAGATTTGCCAGTCTGCTTCCTTCTGCTTAGGAAAATCAGGTCAGCACATATCCAAGTCTTGCAGGTTGCCTTGTGGATATGCCATCAGCTGAGGCTGCATGCCTGACCAATTCCTTCATCTCCTCCCATTCTCCATTTTCCAGCTCAATCTTTTCAGCTGATGGATAAAATCAAACAAACAAACAAACAAAAAAAACCCCATCATTTTAAAATTTTCTGTTGCAATAAATAGATTACAGTCAACTACAGAAAAACTGCTATTGATCTGGGTTGTTTCAGAAGCATGCTTGCTTTCTGCAGTCAAGCTTACAATACAATTTGTCCTACATTCAGCATCCATTCCAATTAAAAAGAGCAGAAGAAATGCAACTTATTTTAAATAAAAGGCTTTCAAGTTATTCTAGCAGGCTGCTTTGAGGATCTAGTAGAGATCAAAGCTGCTTTGAGAACTCATCCATTCTGCTTCAAATATGATAGCACATTGTCCATAGAAAAATGAAGGCCCTGGAATATCAAAGCCAGAAGTACATTTTGGGTTTCCAAGCAGCAGTCTCAAAGCTAGTGAATTCTGTCAGGTTAACAACAGACCAGGGGCAGCAGTGATCCTCTCAGACACAGCGCCCAGTGCATTGGCGGTTGCAGGAACCATACCAGAAATTGCTGCTTAAACTAATCAAGCTCTGTCTTAATGATAGTGAGGTCTTCTGTATGGATCAAATGTCTTGGTCAATACCAGCTTCTCAAAACTGATTGAAATTTTTCAATTAGAAGTAAGTTAGGAATTGAGCTTTACCTTAGCCTTACTTAATTCCTTTGCTGATTAAGACTTAAGAAGTTAGTTAGTTCCATGAACACTGTCCTTTAAATACAGCCTCTTTTTTTTTCCCCATTCAATGCCTGCTCCTTATGTAATTATAGACAGCAATCACATTTCCTTTCAGCTTTTTGCTAAGTTTAGCAAACCAGACTTTTTGGCACTCCATTCGCATGACAGTTCATCTTTCTCCTGCACAACCTGGTATGCTTCTCTCTCTTCCACTTCCAGCCTGAGTGTGTCTGTCTTGAATAAAGTTGACTATTCACAGTAATCTAAAAGAAATCTCACCAAGGTGACATACAGCTCTATTCACTCATATCTCTGCTCTATCTTTGTTCTATCTTCTCTGCATGCCTTTCTACTGTCTCTCTGTTTTCTTAGTTTTGCACGTCCTACCGCTTCTCATTTCCACTTGTACTGCTTTTGGTTCTGCTTCTTTTCTTCGCTGCTGCTTTTCTCATCGAAGACCAAAATAAGTGAGAAATGTGTCAGGCTCCCCTTTCCAAACTTGTTGATTGAACGTGCTGAAGAATAAGTGGTCTGCAGGGAGCAGGATTTATTGGTCTGTTAGCTTGAATGGAGCCATGTGCTTCAGTCTTTTGACCCCTGAGCACAATTTCTGTGCAGTTCCATTGCTGCTGTTCCTTTCTCTGAACGTGCACTGAAGGACTTTTTTTTATCACTGTGCTTTGAGTGTGGGGAAGACCTGATTTAGGGAACGGAGAAGAAGATTTCACTATCTGTTAGAAGTGGTTTTGAGCCTTTAACGTACTTTTTGTTTTATTTTCCAAGGCGACCAACCCTGATGCCACATGGCTAATTTCTTTTCCGTGTCTTGAAATTAAAGGTGCTGTCCCAGGGAGACATCTGTCCTGGGACTTCCTCTGCTTGTTTGGATGTAACCTATGCTAGCAGAGAGTCCTTTCTTAATTTGAAGTTACGATGTGTACAAATTCTGATTAAACTCAATTCCTTTCATGAAAAAGAAATGCAGTATATTTTCTCTGGTTCTACCATGAAGAGATCTTGACAATGAAAAGAATAATGAATGTTCAAATGAAAGATGAAAGCCTTTGGTCATCTTCAGGAATGAAATTATCTGATTGCTGGTGTGTCCCACACCAAAGGAAGACCACAGTTATTTTTGCGAGCTAAGTATCGTAACAAGGATGGTTTCTAGAAAATAAATGGGTTGAAGTTGGATCCTAAAGGGAATTGCACTTGGAACAAAGACTAATGTAGAAGTTGAGACTTTAACACCTCTGACAGTGTCCCTTTAAATTACAGTTATTAAATTCTATGGAGCCGAAGTGTTCTGTGGTTATGCATATATTTGTAACAAACCGTTGCACAAATATTTGGCTTGTAACGATGAACTAAATGGTCTGACATTTGCCTGGGAAAATTAATTACTTTAACATGTGTTGTATAAAATATGAGATAATCATGTAATATATGTGTATCCTGTAGTGTTGCCGAGTGACTAAGTTATTACCAAAGGAAATTTATGAGAAATAAACAAGAAATATTCATAGATGCTGTAAATGTCATGTTATGCTCAAGGGCCCTTTGCAGCTGAACAGTTTTTATGTCGATGAAGAGGACAGGATCAAGCAATGAAAAGTCAAGTTAGAATGAGTTCATCTTTGTATTTGCACGCCATTTTATTGGTATTTAATGTAGCTATGTTGTTTCCGTTTCAGATTCTCGAATTCATAATGAAGATGACCAAATCAAATCATCAGACTAAACTCTGTGATCCAGCATGGTCTTGGTACCACATTTTAAACTGTCTGCATGAAGAAGAAGAGCTGCCTGTTAGAGACACAGGGAATAAAGTAGCCTTGGTAGTCAGATTACGGCTGCTTGGTTAGGCAAAATCTTACTGCCTGGTATATGTAGTTTGATGTTTTTGGAAGGGTGAAGGGAGCTCCCTTCATGGTGCATGTGAAGAGGTTCATTCTCTTGGGGATTCTCACATCTCACAGCAGCGAAGGTGGAATGCCTCCCAAGCACTACTCTCCCTCCTATTACGATGCTCTGCACAGGAAAAAGAAATGGGAAGCAGTGAACTGGAGAAATATGAACTGACGAGGGAAAAACAGATACATGCGTTCTTACAGAATGCCAATCCCTAAATAGCAGCAGGAAATAATACAGTAAAAATCACATCCATTACACTCATCTCCTCTCCCCGAAGAAAGAAACTCAGACAGATGATGCTCTTTTGTGAGCAACTAGCAGAATGATTTAAACAATATGGCTTGCTGGTTTTGGGGTCTTTAACTACTCCAACAGTTTTGAAGAAAATGAAAAACCAAGGCACAGCCTGCTCTGTGCATGTGACACTGGCATTTTGTCATGCAGCATTTCCAGAGCTGGCTCCAAACAAGAGAGGGGAGTGTAGAGGGGAGGACAGAGTCCATGAAAGACTTAAGGATTCCTATGCCTCAGTGAGTGAAGGAAGGAAAGCACACAGCTGGAGGCAGAGGACTTGAAGGCAGCAGACTTCAATGAACTCAGAGTATATTTGCAGGTGAATTCACTGGGAATCAAACCTATGGGAGAAAAAGAGATACAGAAAGAGTTGATGATTCCTTTAAAAATGAAAAATAAAAAAGTCTCTAGGAGCAGAATTACAAAATCTACATTAAAAAAGTGTATAGAAAGGGTAGAAAATGCAGTAAGAAATTTCTGTGAAATCACAAGCTCTTCAGTGATCTCGAGTGCAAGGAGGGAGTGCACAGAACACAGAAATTAGGTCAAATATCTAAAAATGAATGTCAAAAAAAACCTCAGCCTGAGCATACAGGGACTAAATCAGAAAGTCTGAGGCACAAAACAAAATATTTTGCCTAATCTTTGCTTATGCTAGTAAGTAATTTTAACACAATTAACAATAAAGGAAAGTAAGGAGAGAATTTCTGCATGGGTAGAAAAATGGGCATATGATGCTGAGAAGCTCAGAGTGTCCAATACCTTTTGTGAAGAAGACTAGAAGAACACAAATACAGTGCTTCCATTAAAAGTAGGGGCAGGGAACTGTGGAGACAGGGAATTAGTTATGGGTGCTGGGAAGACTCAACCTAAATGCACTTGTGGCAAAACGTGAGATCTCTTCTGGCTCCCTCTACCACAAACCTGCCTAGACATAAGATTGCATGGTCTGTAAGAGCTGTAACAAGCTGGGAACACCAGAACTGAAGGGAGCCAGGAGAAACAGAAGTGAATGGTGGGTGCACTCTGCAGCTGAGAGCAGCTGTGGCACATTTTAAAAAGAAGGTGCACAGCAAGGAGAGGAGGATGAAAGGAGCACTTGTTGGCTGGTGGGGGTCATTTGTTGTGTGGCTTTGAGCATCCTCACCTTCTAAGCTGAATGTCAAGAAAAGATCTAAAAGCCTTGCAGATAACAGGAAGTCAAACCTTCCCAGGGGTGTGATAGCATCTCTCTGTGCACCGGGTGCTTGTGGCAGTGCCTGAAGGAGAGCACCAAACAGGGGAAAAGTGCTGCATGTAAGAAATCCCAAGGTTCCCTCTCTGGACCTGTGATTCCTTATGTTTACAGCCGTGGTGGATGAGACAATTCAAGAGGTAATCCTGTTACCTTAGAAAAACGCTCCAGTAATGAGGACAATGAAGAAGTGTGTTACACACCTCTCATATTCCAGAGCTTGTAGCAACAGGTTAGACAGATTTATGCTAGGTATGGCTTAGATATACCTGACCCACTCTCAGCTTGGAGGGATGTTGTGAATGCATTTGAATAACCTCTTTCAGCACTGGTTTTCACCCAGAGTGCTATGATGCTTATCTGCAAGGATCCCGAGGCAATGAAGCTTCACCCCCACGCTGGGTGGAGCAGCCTTCCTCTCTCAACCTCTGGCTTTCAGTGCCATTGATGGGCTTTGCCAGCATACTAAGTCAATGTCAGAAGTGCTAGGCTTACCTGCTCTTGACTCCCTTAACACCTATACTTTTGATTGTTCCTTATGTAAATCAAACAGCTTCCTCAAACTTAATTTGTTTTGTTGTCTTTTTTTGTTTTGTTTTGTTTTGTTTTTTTACCAGCTTCCCTAACAATTTTCATTCAGTGTGCTTTATTCTTCTATGCATCTTTACAGAGATAGGACTAATATTGTCCACTGATTTATGGAGAAAAATAGATTATTTGACAGATGGTTGAGATGTGGAGCTGTCAATTGGATGCCTGAAATGCCTTCTAAAGAGCCACAAGCTCACTTTTTTCTGTGGAGGTATTCTAGAGACGGTAAGCTCCTTAAACAAAATTAGCTCTTCTGAATAGATCTTTACAATGTTACACTGACCAGAAACAATTGCAATATCATGGGTGAATCACCACGACATTATAGTAGCACTGTAATATCATAATTTTGGATACATATCTTACGTACCTCTGTATCTTGGTTGTGGTTGGACTGTTGCTGTACACTGAGTTTCTGGGTGAGTGTTCCATTGTTATCATAGAATCATAGAATCGTTTGAGTTGTAAGGGATCCTTAAAGGCCATTTAGTTCAACCTTCCAGCCATAAACAAGGACACCTACAGCTACATTAGGTGCTCAGAGCCCTGTCCAACCTGACCTTGGGTGTCTCCAGGGATTGGGCATCCACCACCTCTCTGGGCAACCTGTGTCAGTGCCTCACCCCCTCTATTGTAAAAACCCTTTTCCTTATATCCAATCTAAATCTCCCCTCTTTTTATTTGAAACTGTTGGGAAATTTTCTGCTCTGATAGGCTTGCCCAGTTATCTTTATTCCAAAAAGAGACAAAGGCTTTCTTTATTCAAATAAAGGGAGAGTCAACTAGGGGCATATCCCTGGAGGATCTCTCAAAGTATCGAGGGACAGAACCCCTCTTTTATCCCTGTACCCCTATGCTAGGTAAGCCCTTCCTACTTTCCCCATTGTTTAAGGTACTCAGGGTTCACATACTTCTCAGTTTGCTGCACTCATCCCCAGTAAATACACTCCTTCATTTCCTTTGTTTGTACATACTTTGTAATCCGGATTCAGTTTGCTGTTTTGTAACCTGTAAAGTCTATCACTCTTTGTTCTGTTCAGCAAACAAGATTTACACACAGGTGCTAAGCTAGCATCTTCTGCCATATACCTGCAAGACAAGTCTGTTTAACTAGTTCTTCTTCTCTGATCTTATTTTTCAAGGACATCTTCTCCTTTCTTCTTTCATCTCAAAACCATTTCTCCTTGTCCTATCAGAACAGACCTTGGAAAAGAGTCTTTCCCCTTCCTTCTTACAGCCCCCTGTAGGTACCAACAAGCCACTCTCAGGTCACCCCACAGCCTTCTCTTTTCCAGGCTGAACAGCCCCAACTTTCTCAGCCTGTCCTCATAGGGGAGGTGTTCCATCCCTTGGATGAACTTGTCCTGGCTTCTTGTCTTAACTTTGTTGGTGGCTGCTCTGAACCAAGCACTGTACAGAGAGCTTCATCCGCTGGATGTGATTTTGCATTTGTGAGCAACAGCTTTACAATCTGTCCATGCACTGGGCTGGAGAGAATGCTTAGGAATTATTAACTACTTGTTGTCTCTGCTTAATCTAAATAACTTTGTGTCACCTTCAAATCTGCCTTCCCCAACTATTTTGTGTGTTTTCTTATTAAAGGATTTTTTTTCAATCATCTTCTGTTCAAGGAAAACGAAGTATGAAAACATAGTCAGTTTGAGTTGAATGTTATGTAATACTAAGTGGCATCAAGACTTCCATTGTCACTCTGAAGTAAATTAATAATGTCCCTAATCGAAAGCATTTTGCTTTGCTAACTGACTTTGCTGTTTTTGCAAAAGTGATTGCAGTATATACTGGGCAGTACAACTTCAGGCAATAACCTCCTACAAAATGTGCACCATAACATGGCATATAACACACAGGATCCAGATTTATGTGTTTCTCTAATAAGGGGAATTGCAGCGTTGAAATGGTAAAGCTCAGATTTAACCTGTTGCAAGTTTTCCCCCTTTCATATCTTGTGAGAGATCCATTGCCAACAGCAAGTGTTGAAGTAACAGGATAGATCAGTTTGGAGAAGGCCTTGGAAGATCTGTAGAAATTAAGCAACAGCCAGCTGGGCATATGAAAGGGTAGAACCTCACGTTTGCTAGCAAGGGGTTTATTTGTGTAGAGTCCTAAGAATTCCAGGTACTGACATGCCCACCTCTGTCAATTGGTCTTCTCTCAACTATGGTGGGCAGACTATATGCCTCCAGAGTTGAACACCTCAACAAGATCTCTTCTCTCTGTACTTATCCTTCTTTCTTAAGTTCCCTTCTTACCAGGCTTCTAATAAAATTCCGTTTTCAGGATACTGCCATCTAATGCCTTTCCCCTGTGCTGGTTAGTCTCCTCTTGAGAAGCAAGTAAGCAACTGAGGAAGAAGCATCTTGGGCATCGTCCAGCTTGGGTGATGGGCTGACATCTCCACCTGTGGTGATCCTAACCACAGTTCCCTTTTACCTCCGCTCTTCCCCCATCAGGGTTCCTTCACTCAAGCACAACCTCAAAAATAGCTAAAAGAGAAGAGGATTTCTCTGTAATTTTTACAATCATGAAAGTAAGAACTCCCACTTTCTTCTTCCCTGGTTAATGTCCTAAATTCTCTTGTACATGTGTAAACAACTAGGAAAGACTGACTTTGAAATGATGCCCCTCCTGCCTTTTTTTGGGTCCAGCAGTTTAACAGATTTCACGGATTTTGGACTTAATGATCTTTGTAGGCCCCTTCCAATTGAAGCTGTTCTATTCTATTCTTATTTTGCTTTTAGGACAAAATTAGATTCACTGAAATGATTAGCAGCTTTATTAAGTGTTAAACATGCAGCTGTACTAAATAAGTTGAATTAATTTAACTGTAAATAAGAGCCAAAATTCAGTATAATCAAATTAGTACAATGAACTGCAATAACAGCTATTGAAACAAAATGATGCAATGTCAACTGCATTTACAATTTATGCTGATCTGGAAAAAAAAAAAAAGTACCTGGGAAGACTGTCATCAGAGTATTACTGGGAGTTTTTTCTATTGCATAATTTTTTAAGAACCAGACCTATTTACTTGTCAATCGAAAATTAAACCACTGAGACTCAATTACTTCATGACACTATTCCCTTTGAGGATGAACATGACTCACAACCAGTTTGTAAAGAAGATGAGCTCTCATTTACTTTAGCTACATGACCTGCTTAGTTCTCAAAGGGGCCCGTCAAATCGAAATTAGGCAGTTAAAAAAGTCATTCTAAACAAATTCAGTAACTAGCAGATCGTGGTGTCCCTCTGCTTAAATGTTACAGCTATAGGATCACATTTTGTAACTGTTGTCATGATTCTCTCCTAAGTAAGAGCATGAAGGTGAAGGGAGGTGATTTTTATATAACTTCAATGACAATTTTTCAGCCTGTGTATCAAGTGACAGATCATACAAAGCATGTTTCTGTCCGTTACAAAAGCACGTTGCATTCTGTCCTATGCTATCACTAACCATGTTTTTCTATGTTTTCTGCATTTTCACGGTGAGGATTGCTGTGGTGGCACTGGTAATTTAAAGCAAGAAGATTTCTATAGGGCCAAGCTGCCAACATAAGCTGGGCACAGAAAGCTCTGCCCTTCAGAGCAGATCGAATCAATTCAAGGTTCTGGGAAGGGGGAGTGGCATCGTTTCATTTGAAGTGCATTGGTTCTGGCCATGATTTCTCTCCCAGCTGAGGGACTCCTTGGGGTGCAATGTTTGTGCTATTTTGCTGCTGATTTTTTTACGGGAGGTTTGAGTAACTATAATGATATTTGGAAAAATAACCCAACCCACTTTTTAAAAATCAGATCCAGCTCAGAAGCTTTGCTTTGGGGAAGAAGACAGTTTGGGTGTTTGTAGAATGCTTTCAACAGGAGCTGTGCAGAGGTGAGGGTGAGAATCCCAGCTGTAGAGGCAAGCTGGATTTCCCAGGGCTGTGATTCAGTTGTACAAAGAGAGGTGCCTAAGCCCAAGTAAAAAACTCTACAGTATCTGAACCACCCATATAGAAGACATTGTACAGATAGTTTAGATAGCCTGAGATATCCCAAGGGCGGGGGCCTCCTGTTTAGGCACCTGAATCTGCTTCCTCTGTTGCCCCACCAGAGATTAGATGACACCCAGATCTACAATATCCTCTACAAATAATTGCATACATACAAGGAAGGCAATTTTACAAAAGAGGTCTAACAGGTGTAAACTTAGGAGGCTTAATAGGGCAAAATCCTTGAAGTACTTTGCTACTCTTCAGTGAATCCTTCAGCAGCAATAGGCTACCTACAAAACCTGTGTTAGATTAGCACATCTCAGATTTATGATATGTCTTCCCAGCCTTTACTGCCTCTTGCATTGAGACAGAGCTGAGCATTTCAAAACCATCACTGCTAGATGGTTGCCTAATCTCCTTGAAAAGTAGGAAACAACTTCCTTATGTTATGTCTCCGAGTGTTGTACGGCTCCTATCATTAATTAAGATGTTTTCTCTATTGCCTAGCCTAAATCTTCTTTACTTCGGTTTAAGCTGATTTCTTCTTGTCCTTCCTTTGGTGGACATGATGAGTGGTTGATCATAATCCTCTTTATTACAACCTCGTACGTACTGGAAGTCTAGCAGACAGCTTTTCTGTGAACTTGTTTTTGAACTCAAAAATAACTCTTCCAAATAATTTTGCTTTTATTCCACTTGGCCAAAAAACGAGTAGTTTTCATAAAAGAGAGAGACAAGCAAGATCCTTTGATAACCATCACTGTCCCTCTGCAAACACAGGTTTTAGCCTTCCGAGAAGTGACCTGTCAGACATCAAACTGATATTCCATTTATTGGTGCCACGTGCAATCTGTAAATCCTTCTAGCGAGACAAACATTTACAATTCTGTTCCAACAAAAATGTTTGGAGAACTGA
Source organism: Centrocercus urophasianus (assembly GCF_019232065.1). Taxonomy (NCBI): domain Eukaryota; kingdom Metazoa; phylum Chordata; class Aves; order Galliformes; family Phasianidae; genus Centrocercus; species Centrocercus urophasianus. The sequence continues at coordinate 34,638,807 of NW_024884364.1, read as the reverse complement.
CTGGTGCCTCTGATTCCTCAGTGAACTTGCGGTGGCCTATGCGACTGGTTGCTGAGCCAAGGGAAGCTATATTAGGTAATCTGGATATTAACACAACAGACTTCCCTCTTCTTACAGAGCTGGAGATTAGGAAAGGCAGTGTAGATGATCAACACAATCCAAGTATGTCAGTTTGACAAGTCTCTGTGGAGTATCTTCTCACCAATACTGCCGCTTCAGCTCTGCCTGTTCAGCCAATGAACCAGACCCACAGGACCTGAGGGTAACGTCCATCAGCTCTGTGACCTGAGGAGTATATTAAAAACAGTGTGGCCAGCAAGCCAAGAGAGGTGAAGCCTGGTGAGGCCACATCTGGAGTACGCTGTCCAGATCTGGGCTCCTCAGTTCAAGAGAGCGGAAATTTATAGGGAGAGTCCAGTGGAGGCTGACAGAGCACTGGAACAGGCTGCTCAGAGATGTGCTGCAGCCTTCCCTGGAGACATTCTAGACCTGCCTGGACACATTCCTGTGCAACACTTAGTCCCAGGGACTAAATGCAGTGCAGGGTTTGGGCTTACTCAAGACCGAAAGCAGGAACCCCTCATGGCAGATGCTACGTAAGTGTGCTGGTCATGGTGGATGCTGTAGATGTGGAGGGCACAAAGGATACTCTTGTGTCTCCAAACTCTTCCCTTGTTTTCCCAGTGGTGTGGCTTACACTAACATCATGCCTTGCTCCCACAGCTCTTGCCTTGCTTGTTTTGCTCAGCCTGCCCAGATAGAGCTGGTGCTGGGCACTGTGGAAACCCATGCCACATGAAGCTTTGGAAAAATGCAGCTGCTCTACAGGTTGATCTTAAATTACTTAATGCCATAGTGGTTTAAATTACATTGATCTTCCTAACAAATGGTGCAGACTTGACTGCAGGGAACATTACTTCAGCATATCCTGGAGTATTTTTTCCGTATGAGAAGAGAAATACCACATGCTGCCATAATATTTCTTTGTGTTAATGTCAACTGTAACCACATGGGGATTGGTATCAGTCAAACTATTTCATTAAGGAGTTACATTCCTGCCTAAAATAAATCAAATAATACAAAGGTGCAGAGATCAGACCAGGAACTTGTGTGGAGATATAACATCCTGAGAATTTGTCTTCTTGTCTCTTCTTATTAAACCTGCAGATGATAAACTGTGCATAGTTCACATATTTACAGAGCTCTGTGAAAGATTAACAGTTACCTTCTGTATAATACATTAACATAGGGAAAAAAAGCATTTGAAACTGGAGAGACATCTGAAACTCTTTGAAAAGGTAAACCATAAGCATAACATTGCCATGAACTCTTCTCGTATGGACAAGAAAGGATTCACACTGATAAATCCTATTAACAGAGATTATTTACATAAATCTTTTGTGCACCATACTCCAAACCATATATATTAGCTACACTTCTCCTGTGGCATGTGTGTTAGTATAATGTATTTTTAATAATACGTTCATGTAGACACTTACAGATGCGCATTCAGGACTCACCAGTGTTTGGTTTCTCCTGCAGAAGAGAAGCTGAGCTCACAAACCTATAGATGCCGTACTCCAGCGCTCCTCCTTAGTTTTCAGTGCAAACTTTCACAGAGCACTCATGTGCCCTCAGTAATCCCACCCGTGGTAGGTGACCATAACCGCTCCATAAAAGCTTTCTGACAGCCTCCTGCTCCCATCCCAGGATGTGATTTATCATTGCAGTCTGGGTGCTCTGACGACTTTTAAGAGTACTAATTGCCTTATTATCCACTCCAATGCAAGAGTAAAACCTTTTGACATTTTACTTCCTTCCCTGAGGAAAACAAATCCCAGTTCCTGGGACATTACCTTCTGCTGCCTCTGTGATTACTGGGGCAAAGAATTCCTTTAGGTCGTCTGCCTTATCAGCCTCATCTGTCACCAGCTTCCCATTCCTGGCTCTCAGTGCTCCCTCATTGCTTTGCACCATTCATTATTTCCCCCCTCCTTTTTTTTTTTAATTTTCCTTTTTTTTATTTGTTAGGTCAGTGTTCATTACATATTCCATTCTTTATTTTTAATCAGTGTGTTTTATCACATCAGGCTCTGTGATACCTTGCTTCAGTTAACTATTTTCATATTACTGCAGGAGTGCCTATTAACAGAAAGAAAAAAAATGTGATGCACTTTTCTGGTTGTTCCACATTTAAATCCTAAGCCAAGTCCCACTGATGGGACTACCAGAGCCTTCTGATTGCACCAAGATATTCACCACCACTAGGCCAGGTCATGTGTAGCTTTGCTCAGCCATCTCCTGCAAATCCCTGAAGACAGAGAGCTCACACTCTCCCTGGGTGACCGGTCCAGTGCTGCACCGACATTCTCTTGAAAGCATTTTTTCTAATATCTGCTGTGAGCCTCCCAAGCCACCATGTGTGGCTTCTTGTCTTTGAGGATTGGCTTCATGGCTGCATCATCCTTGCTACTTCCCTTCAAGTGGTTATAGGCAGCTTTGGAGTGCCCATGGCCTTCTCCAGGCTAAATAACCTGGATTCTCGTCCTTTCGTTTAGACACCTGACCAGCATAGATGTTTTTCTATAGGCCACCTATTTCTTCACGTCCTTGAACTGGAGAGTCAAAAAATGGACACTATTTCCAGGTGTGGTGTTACCAATGCTAAGTACAGACTAGAAAGTTCATTACTATCCGTAACTGCTTCTCCTGGAACTCCAAGATTTCGCTTGGTGCAACATTCAGATTTCTCAAGTCTGCCTTTGAATTTAAGCTTTACAGCTCTACATTTGGCATTCTAAGTGCCAAATATCTCTCCTAATTCAGTATCATTCACAGTTCTATTGAGAGGTACACTGAAGACATGGAATAGCATTTATGCTGCAGCAGTGCCTGATGACCTGCCTCTTACCACTGCCAGCTCTATCTTGGTATGGTGTTATCAATCCCAGTGTTTGTTCTACCTTTGATTTCATTCATATATAACCTAAACAGGCAGTCAAACATTTGCATGGCTTTACTTGCACAAGCAGTCTCAAAACAAAGCTCCTACAGGAGTCAGCATGTATTTTATCTATCTGGCACAAGAAGCTTTAAAGTTTAGAAAACAAGTATCATAGAATCATAGAATCAGAATCATGGAATCGCAGAATGGTTTGGGTTAGAAGGGACCTCAAATCTAATGCTGCCCCAACCCCAGCCATGGGCAGGGCTGCCCCCCACCAGCTCAGGCCGCCCAGGGCCCCATCCAACCTGGCCTTGAGCACCTCCAGGGATGGGGAACCACAGCTTCCCTGGGCAGCTGTGCCAGCACCTCACCGCCCTCTGGGGAAGAATTTCTGCCTAACACCTAACCTAAACCACATCTCTTTTAGTTTAAAGCCATTTCCGCTTGTCCTGTCACTATCTACCCATGCAAAAAGTCATCCCCCCTCCTGTTAATAAATTCACCTGAAGTACTGGAAAACCACAGTGAGGTCTCCCCACAGCCTTCTCTTCTCCAGGCTGAACAAGTCCAGTTCCCTTGGCCCTTCTTCACAGGAGAGGTTGACACGCGGAAATCAAACCCTATAGCCTGTAAGGATATAGAGCAGGTATGTTTTATTAGCGATGCGCATACGCCCCGGTGCAAGAGGGATAGTTCCACCTAACTTGCACACTGTGAGGACAAAGAGTGCTGCAGATACAGGCCGAACTAATACATAATCGATTTTTTCCAGGAGTTCATACATACATATTCATCAGATTTCCGAGAACCCATTAGTATGCAGATGCGTGCGGTGGTAGTGAGCTGTAGGGGTCTCCTCCTGGTGGTCGTGGGATGAAGAACCATCGTTTTCCTCACAAAGGCTTGTAGTCTTCTTCGCTGTAAACTTCCCACCCTGTGGGAAGGGCAGCCCCCGACCCAGTTAATCTGCCCGGAGGACATCTTATCACCTCCCTGCCCGATGTCCTCAGGCTGTTCTCAAACTCTTTATTTCTCTACCCCCCTCATTGTCTCAGTCCCAGTGTCTGCAATCCCCATTCTTTCAGCAACCTCTGCACATTTGCTTCTGTAAACTCTCTTTTACCCTTTCTTTCTGTGAACCATCTTTTACTCTTCAAGGTGCTTAAGACTTCTGAGGATCTTTGCATCCTCCTCTGATCCACCCCAACAGTTCCAGGTCCTTCCCGTGATAAGGGCCCCAATATTCCAGATGGGGCCTCACAAGGGCAGAGCAGAGGGGAACAATCCCCTGTCACGCTTTGCTGGCTGCCCCTCTTTTGGTGCAGCCCAGCATACAGTTGCCCTTCAGGCCTGCAAGTGCACACTGCTGGCTCACATTGAGCTTTTAATCCACCAGGACCCTCAGGTCCTTCCTGACAGGGCTGCTGAGTGAGTTCTGCTCTCAGTCTGTACACATTATCTGCAACTGCGCTGACCCAAGCACAATACTGCACTTGGCCATGCTGAATCTCACTAGGGCCCATTTTTCAAGCATACATGGTATTACATAGAGGAAATAAGCAATGTTTTAGAAATAAATTCTCTCAGTGTTTTTCAATCTTAACAATCATAAATTCTTAAGGAACATTAAGAATATGGACTTATTCCTGCTAAGATTCAGTTCTCTTTTTTTTTTTTTCCCAAGTTGTTTCTCAAACAATCCTAACACTTGGCTTTCATACATTCCTTTCATGTCTCTGTGGGTCTTTCGTACATTAATAGTTTTTTCAGGTGCATTCTGGCTTTTATTCCTGTTTGACTAACATCTAGCTATCATGGCATTTTGATTGGTTCATTGGAGAGGGTTTGAAGTCTGAAAATAAAAATGTGGATTGGGCTGCAGTGTGAGTTTGTTGATCGTCAAATACATGAGAAAACAGACTGCATTTTACTTCAAGGAAGTAAGCCATTCCACTAAAAGTCATACCAGATATATCAGTTCTTAATTCTCTGTGTGCCATGAGTGCACGTGGGCAAGCATATGTAGATAACCTCTTGTGGTGATGAAAGTCCAAAGTGTTTATGTTGAACAGGAATTGTATGGCTCAATAATCATTAATTTCCTTTGTGGATACTGACATAGTTTATGAAGAATTTTTATACTATGCAGAGAAAACATGCAGAAAGGTTTTCCTTTATAGCTTAAGGCTGATCCTTCCTTCCTTCCTCCCTTCCTTCCTTCCTTCCTTCCTTCCTTCCTTCCTTCCTTCCTTCCTTCCTTCCTTCCTTCCTTCCTTCCTTCCTTCCTTCCTTCCTTCCTTCCTTCCTTCCTTCCTTCCTCCTGGAGCATTTCCACAAGCAGCATATTTAACTACTTAGCAACAATTTAAAGCAAACTTTGAGATGAGAACCCGGTGTCTTCCCACACTTGTACAAAAGCTGAGGAACATCCACAGGACAGAATCACAGGATCATTAAGGTTGGAAAAGATCTCTAAGATCACACAGTCCAACCACCAGCCCATTCCCACCATTCCCACTGCCCACGTCCCTCAGTGCCACATCCACACGATTCTTGAACACCTCCAGGGATGGTGACTTCACCACCTCCCCAGGCACCCTGTGCCACTGCCTCACTGATCTTTCTGAGAACAAACAGTTCCTAATAGTCAACCCTAACCTCCCCTGAATGCACCAACAGAGGAGACCAGGTCTTTGTGCCAGAGAACCTGGCTTGGTGGGCTGGGTACTGCTCAAGGGAGTGGGAGAAGTTTCTCAGGAAGGAGGAACTTTCCTTGAGCTCTAACCCAGAGCTGTCAGCTGGCAGTCCAGGGGCTGTGTCAGTTGCAGGGTTTATTCCTCAGCTGGTGCTTTTTCACAGACTACATGCTATGTATGTTATGAAGCATGCACAGGCACCAATTTTAAATTACAGAATTGACTTCTTCAGCTTATTCTGTACACATCCCCCTTTTTAAGACCTTACGACAAATGAACATAGAACGCAGCTGTCTCAGTCTGGCTGATAAAACAAAAACAGCCTTCAAAGCCTTAGCCAAATTCTGTCCACTTAAAGTTCAGTAATAAAATCGCAATGATTTTGACCAAGCAGTCATATTACTTTAAATTAAAACCTGATGTTGCTTTAACTAAAATAATTTTTAAAATTAGATCATGTCATTAAGATAATGCAAAATGAATAGATGATTTATAATCAAGCTCTTCCAAAACTCATTATTCAGTAAACTTTCAACAGATGTTCACTGCATCGCAGAGGGATACGTGGCATGCCTTGGTGAATCATTTAGCTGCATGTTCAATTCTGAAGTGACTGATAACAACTGCTTGAGGCAAAAAGATATACAAACTGCAAAAGCGAAGGCAGAAAAACCACTAGAATGATTTTATCTTGAACTTCATCAAGCAGTATTAGCTATGGCCAGAGAAACAAGATTTTGCTTTTTCCTCTTTAAATGTAACCGAGCACTCCTGTGATGTACGTGAACATTGCTCCATCTTTCTTTGAATGGAGCCTGCTTCTTTGTTTCAGCAGCACACAGTGGAAACATTTTCCATTCCTTTGTGAACACATCTCTCTCTGGTGGGTTCACGTTTATTCCCCTGAGTTTTCCTATAGTTTTCCACCTGCACAACCAGAAGCACAAAAACGCTGGTCTACCCCTTCACTAATCTACGTTTTTCTTAAAACAATCCTTCCTGATTGTCTGCTTCTTAAAATGAATGATCTCTTTTTCCCCTAAAATGGTCTTATAAAATATTTTTTCTTCAGTCTTTGTTTCACTCTCTTCTGAATCTTCTTCACCTCCATGAGGCTTTGTCAGAGAGGATAACAGCAACTCTGAAATCATTCCAAGGAGGACTGTACCACCAGAACATCAAACTGCTGTTATGTTCCACTCCATTTTTGAGGGGCCATCACCTTTTTTTTTTGGCTGTAAAATTACAGAGAATTCAGCTGTATACAGGGACACACAAGTCCTTAGTCTGAGCTGACACACAATAGACACTTCTTTTATGTTTTATTTCTTCATGTTTATTGCTACTCCATCACCTGCTCTACTGGCATTTGTGGTACTCCTCATCACCAATCCAGACCCGAGGAACAGCAAAGAACTTTGCAAATACTGCAGTGCCAGCAGCCATTATTTTCCTCAAGCCATTAATGCATTACGTAAGGCCAATTCTTATACAAACCACCAGCCTCCAATGTGCAATTACACCATTTCTCCATTATTTTGTCTTTCAGCCAATTTCACATCTACCACAGTATAATGCTTCTTATTCCAAAGGCTTTGAAAAAAATAAGAAAAAAATATACAAATCTAGTTCAATCATGTAGTTTTTTATTCACTGAGAACCTCAGATAACAGCAATAGGATAGCAAAACATTCCTCAGCAGAAATTGGGCTTACAGACTGCTATGAAAGTTATTTTAAATTCTGCTTTTAACTATGAAGCACATTCCTTGGTCACAGCAGCCTTTTCAGAAAGGACTCTACAATACGTTCCCTTGAAATCCTTCTGTGTCATAGAATGCTTTTTAAATGCTCGTCTATAGGTCTATGTATTGGGGTAGTCACTTCAGTCTCAGATCCCTCCAAAACATCCAGGCTCCCCCCAGCCAGTCTGTGTGATGTGCACCACTTGGCTGCAGGTAACTCTTGAGATGCCAAAATCCATTAACTGCATCAGCAGAAAACAATACAGTGATCACCTTCCCAACATTGCTTGGATTGAATACTAAGGAAAAGACACTTTCACACCGTGCTATTTTCGTCATTCGTTAATCCCAGATGAGCTGGCCTTCTCTGGGCTTCTCCCTTCCAATAAACTGCAACAATTTGTACATTGCTGTAGAAATTTGCCTTCTGAAAACTAAAAACCTTCAGATGTTAACATTATTTGTGGTTGTGTTCGCTAGTGTTTCTTTTCTTTTTTTTTTTTCCTTTTCTTGTGGGGTTTGTTTGTTTGTTTTCTTTGTGTTTTAATATCCACAAAGTCTTCAAGAGGTTTTAGCTTAACTAAATCCTTAAGCACGGCAGGCATGCATGACGTGCTTCAGAACTTACCCTGGCCAGATGCATAGATGTGAAGTTAACCTACAGTACAGACCTCTGAAGTCCACAGTTGCCCTAATCTAAATATATGTTAGCTTACAACAGCCAAGGCCTTTCTTGTACAGTCCACTGGATGGATGTTCGTCACATGTCTTACATGCCAGAAGTTCACATTCAGCCATCAGATGGCTAATGCATCACTACCACAGTTCAAACATTTAACTGAGAACCCAGCACAACCTGCACGAGGCAGGCTCAGTTTCACATTAACTTGTTGGTAGAATATTTAAGCAGAAAAAAACAGGGCCTTGGGTAAAAGGTTCACAAGCCTGAAATGCAGAAACATGTACAAAGTACGTGTTTGGATTCCCAACTTCTTGAAGATAATCTTGCAACAAATTACCTAAACCACTTTAAAACCCTGCTTCAGAATTAATTTTCCAGCCTTTCTACAGCTATGCTTCCAATCTCCTTTAGAGTCTGCCTCCCGCTTTGATCTGTCAAAGATGGAGAACAACCACATCCAGCAGTTCCATTTGCTTTGCCAGACTTCAGAAGAAATAGGCACTCTTCCAATAGGCTGACTGAACCCAATCTGTACCCTAGCTTCTCCATAGCTGACACTCTGGGAACTGGAAGTCAGATTTTAAAAAAAGTCTATGTTGGGCAGAACATAGTGGCAATAGAGGTGAATATGAAAGTCAGCATCATCTCCAATTTCACTTCCAGCTAAAACGGACTGCAGGAGAAGCCTTGGGTTTATTCAAGGTACATCATGATGACGTGATACCAAGCCCTGAGAAGTACTAACCCTGCAAAGTGCTCATACCAGAAGCTTCAGCACTTCATTTCACCATCTACTCATGTCTGAAATGACCTCCACAGTTTACTGAGTATGAAACAATTAAGCATCAGATCATTGCGGAGTCTGCATTTGCAACAATTTGCACCACAATTTTATCGATGAGTTTATCCATGTCTGCACATCTGGGAAAAACAACGTAGACATGCACTTAGAACAGGAATCGCAGGTAACTTGCAAATATTCGTACCAGATGCCCACAGGCTATGAAATGAGACATTCTCTATGCATACAACGGCCAGAGTCAAAGTTAATTTTCACCTTTAATGAGCTCATGATTCTTTGTTATTTAATACTCCATAAAAAGAGTATTACAGATTTAAAGATTATTGCAGTGACTTTGAAGAACACAGCCAGCCATCAGGCTGGAACTACAGTATCATATACATTATGCAGTCATTGATACTATCTACTACAGCATGAAGAAAAATACTTTGAAAATAAACAGTATTTACTTGCAAACATAGAAATGGAGCTTTCTTTCTTACAATATGGTTACATACCTATATTCCAAGAATAACATTTTAAAAATGCTAGATCTTGAAAGGTCATAGATAAAAAGTCATGATGACGATGAACCAGTTTTGCCCCAAAATGCTTTTAATGAGCACGCTGCAGTTTTTCAGCAAATCCTAGTTTTGCCAAGCTTCAAGAGGCAGAAGCCTAAAATGTAAAAGCTTCCAAGTTGTCTACCTAGTCCTCTCATCTTGCTCTGGAGGGCCCAGTGATCCACACTGCTTTCTGACAGCGTGTCACCACAACTGTTCTTAGATGCGAATGCCATCACGAAGAGATGGTTCAGATCCTTACGATGCAAGGCCCAACAAAAAGCCTCCAACAAATCCACTGGAGACCACGATGTTCTGTTTGATAAATTCTGTTGACTGAGAAGAAAAACAGCATGTGTCAAGAACTGAGCCCATTGTGTCTGACTGTAGCATTTAATACTTTCATCACAACTGCCTGGAACAAGCATAGTGAAACTGAGAGGGTGGTTACTAACAGGTTTGAAAACACATACAGTTAGGTGGCAACTTCTGGCAACAATGGAGTGAAAACTGACTCCAGACTGAGTTTAACAATACGTTTACAATACAGGTAGCATTTGGAGAGTTTAACTACTAAGCAATTCTCTATTCTCTAAGCAATACTATTCATGGAATAGTAATTCCATGTCAATGCCACTCTTCTTATTAAAACCAGGGAGTTGTTTTACAAACCTGGCAAAAAAACCCAAACATATATGAGTACTATCATCATTTCAATTTAAATCACACACATACAAAAAAAGTTAGTATAAAATTAATGTTCTTTTGGAAGACAGAGGCACTGGAAAACAATATACTTCACTCCATGTGAGCTAATTTCTTAGCAATTAATCCTACAAAAACCACATGTTTTTTACAAGATTTCATGAAGTAATCACTGAATACAGCATATATCGAACAGATGCCATTTCATAAACCCTTCACTTTGAACACTTCAAATTAGCAGCTAGTACACAATTAGAAAAAAAAAAAAAAAGTGATGTAATTTGAAAAAGGGAAACAAGCCACCATGTCCTGCCCATTTCTGCTGTGAAATGGAAACAGGCTAAGCTATCTGGGGTACAGAAAAAGCCAGAAAATCACCTCTCTTGAATTTCCACTCCAAACCCACATTAAAATGGATGATAATTTTTAGCAACCTAACTGTAATGCCATCAGATTAAATATGAGACATAAAAGCTCCTTAATTACATTGCTCAACGTGGCTGCTTGTTTCATGGCTGTCTGCAGCACATTCCAGGTCAGGAATCACAGCTGCAGAGAAAAAAACTTGCAGCACCTATATGGCATTTGAAAAAGTACTAGAACATGCCAAATTTTTTTTTGTGTGTGTGTGTGTGTGTGTGAAAGACAGAAAGATATAAAGGCTCTTTGAAGGACAAGAGAAAATGGCCTCAGTGACACTGATCAGAAAGAATTCACCTCTTTTCAACATAGCATGTAACAGATTTTGAAGACAGACACTCTTCACACATGAAAATGAGATTGAGAAAAAAAATACAACTCATTGCAAAATACTTATTGTTTGTCACCAGGAAGAGAGGTCAGTTTTGTCTAAACAAAGAATTTGTGATCAGTGGATTAAGCCTAAACCCTTTTTTTTTTTTTTTTTAAATTATTTTTTGGTATTTGAAGCTACCGTGTTTTAACCATACACCCTCAACTTTCCACAGTATCTTGAGCCAAGAACGTGCAGAGACTAACTGGCAAAGCCAACAGGAGCCCCTACATCACACCTAAGTTAATAGTTAATACTAAGCTAATTTATTCTACACATCATTGTGTGATAATAATGTAAAAGTGAACAAAATACCTAACTAAATAAGAAAGCACACACCAAAAACTTTTAATAAGGTGTACACCCTGGTGCCTTCCCATGATAATCAGAACTACGTGGTGCAAAACCAAGGAACTATTTTCTACTGAGCACGACATGCAGGGGAAGATAAAAAAAAAAACAAAACTGGCTGGCAAGAAAGTGCATCACCACAGACTTACCTCTTCAATTAGAGTATTGATTTCAGGTGCTGCCTTATTTGCACGCTTTTTTAACTGTTTTTTTGCCTTGTTTACATCTTTCTCAACTCTCTTCCAGTCAACTTGTACATATCCACTATGACTAGCGATCTAGGAAAATAAACTGTAGTTAGTACTGTTCTAATTCACATTTTCTGAATCAGAATATGCTAGCTTTGTGCTTACAAAATTTGCTTGTATTGTTTAAATATTGTTTTCTGCTTTTTTTTTTTTTTTGAATTATAGATAAAGGAAAAGACATTCCTCAAATTACAACAGGCACTCCAAACACTAACATCTTCTTGCCGTAAGAGCAACTGAAAATGAGCAAGTAATTGCAAAGTTCAACAGACAGTTAATTTTACCAATTTTCTATTGTTTGCTTATAAAAACCTTCATTTTTTTTTCCTTCAGCTCTCCATGAAACTTTAATTGCAAGAATAGGAAAGTAAAGTAAATTTATAGGACAAAAATTATTTTAAAAGCAAGTTCCATTTTAGCTTCTCTCAAAATTGTGGAATTCTAACTTGTGACAGCATATTTGTGGCTAGTAAGAATCACACTTGGAAATAATGAGAACTATTATCTTACATCATTTAAACTGTCTAACAAATAAGTATTTGAAAATAAAATTCTACCAAACAGAGACTGTAAGCAGAAAAAATGAAACACAAAAACTGCAAATGCTGTGACATGAGTTAGCTGTGAGGTTCCATAGTGCATTCAATCATCATCCCAAACTTTCTCTTATTCAGATTTAGTCCTGAAAAAGGGAAAATGTTCTGCTACTCAGCTGTCAGTCCTCTCAAGTTTTCTCAAAACAATTCAGAAAATACATATTTAAATGCTTATAACAGCATAGCCTAAAAACCAGGCAATTACTGCATATTCTAGGTACAGTTAAAATAATTTTTAAAAAAACCTCATCAGCTGGAAAAAGAGGAAAATCAAAACTAAGGATTACTCTCAGAGCATTCTCATGGAGGAGCAGGCCACCTGTGGCTTGGACAGATGCACTCTTTGCTGGGTAAAGAACTTGCTGGGTAAAAAGGACTTTGCTGGGTAAAGAATGGCTGGATGGCTGGGCTGAGTGGTGCTGAATGGAGCTAAACCCAGCTGGTGACCGGTCATGAGTGGTGTTCCCTGGGGGCCAGCACTGGGGCCTGTCCTGTTCAGTACCTTTACTGATTACTTGGACAAGGGGATTGAGTGCACACTCAGTAAGTTTGCAGATGGCACCAAGCTGGGAGGAAGCGTCAACCTGCCTGGGGGAAGGAAGGCCCTACAGAGGGATCTGACTGAATTGCAGGGCTGAAGCCAATGGGATGAGGTTCAACAAGACCCAGTGCCACATCCTGCGCTTTGGCCACAATAACAGGCAGTGCTACAGGCTTGGGGCAGAGTGGCTGGAAGACTGTTTGAAAGAAATGGACCTGGGAGTATTGGCTGACAGCTAAACACGAGCCAGCAGTGTGCCCAGAAAGGCCACCAGCATCCTGGCTTGTACCAGAAAAAGTGTTGCCAAAAGGAGCAGGGAAGTGATCATCCCTCTGTACACAGGTCAGGTGAGGCCATACCTTGAGTGCTGTGCTCAGTTTTGAACCCCACAGTACAAGAAAGACATTGAGGCCCTTGAGTGAGTCCAGAGAAGGGCAATAAAGCTGTGAGGGATCTGGAGCACAAGTCTGACAGGGAGCAGCTGAAGGAACTGGGATTGTTCAGATGAGAGGAGGCTCAGGGGAGAACTTATTGCTCTCTACAATCACCTGAACACAGATTGTGATGAGATGGGGGCTGGCTCTTCTCCCATGTAAAACAGTGATAAGAGGGAATAGCCTCAAGTTGTGCCAGAGGAAAGAGACAGAAAGAGCAGAAAGAGCAGTGCGGCAATGCACAGGCTGTCCAGGGAGGTGTGGATTCCCCACCTCTGGAGGTGTCCACAAAATGTTTAGATGTTGTACTGAGGCACATGGTTTAATGGCAAAATACTGGTGGCAGGTGGACAGATGGACTGAATGATATTGGAGGTCTTTTTCAACCCTGATGATTCTATGATTCCACGATTTTAACTGCTGAGACCAATAAACATAGACCACTACCTTTAAAGATAAATGACTTACACAGAAACCAGTTCACAGAGAGCGAGATTTCTCAGACACTTTCCAAGGCCATGTTTATCAAATTCATGTAATTTACGTAAAAATATTCTATCCAAATGATACAATTCACATAGAATGAAATCATGTAGGACAAGTATTTAAGTATACAATATATTAAGCTTGGGATATCTTAGAATATAAAAAATCCATTAGCCTTGCCTGTCTAATGGAAAACCAATTTATGCATACAGGTGCAGGTGTTGTGTTGCTAATTAAGGACTACCTATTTAGCATGAAGACACAAAAGAGGTTTTAAACCGCACTGTGTTGCACATTCAGTGACTGGAAGACAAACTAAGGAAAAAAAACAAATAACAACAACAAGAAAATGCTGAGGTGGAGGCTAGTTTTTTTTACCATAAGAATTTGAAGGAGGCCTGATTGTTGAAATGGCTCTTCTAACTCATAAATTAAAAAACTAAGCATGGACTTACATAAAGTTCAACACCATGCAAGAAATGCAAGCAAATACATTAGAAGCAGAATATAAACACAAGGCCTTAAAGGAAACAACCTATCATCAGGTCTAGTCTAATTAGCTCAGCTATCCAGAGTACAGGCATAAGGCAGAAGTTTTTAATTAAGCTTACTTTAGTTAATAATTAGAGCTAACATTTTTGTCAGAACTCCAGTTTACACAACAATAGTCATATTATATATATATTTATTTCTCCCTGAACTCAGGAGCAGAGATTTGAAGTTCTGCTTTTGAATCTTTGTATGTATCTATGTAGCCAATAGCTCAATGTCTTGGTGGAGGCTGGTAACAAATTGGCGTCCCCCCCAGGGGTTCATCTTGGGATTGGTACTCTTTAACATCTTCATCTATGACATACATCATAGCACTGAATGCACCCTCAGTAAAGTTTGCTGATGACACCAAGCTGAGTGGCACGGTAGGCACAGAAGAAGGAAGAGGTGCTGCTCTGACGAACCTTGACAAACTTGAAATGTGGACCCACGTGAACCTAACGGGGTTCAACAAAACAAAGTACAAGGTCTTGCACTTGGGTTGAGGTAATCCCAGTTATGCACACAGACTGGGAGAAGAACTGCTTGAGAGTAGCCCTGTGGAGAAGGACTTAGGGATCCCTGCTGATGAAAAACTTTAAATGAGCAAGTCTGTGCTTACAGTCTGTAAAACCAATGGTATCCTGGGTTCCATCGTAAGAGGAGTGGCCAGCAGGATGAGGGAAGTGGTTGCCCCTCTACTCTGCATTTGTGAGGCCCCATCTAGAGTACTGTGTCTAGGTCTGGGGCTCCCAAAACAGAAAAGATGTGGAGCTGTTGCAGTGGGTGCAGAGGAGGGCCACTAAGATGATCCAAAGGCTGGAGCACCTCTCCCATTAAGACAGGCTGAAGGAACTGAACTTGTTAAGCTTGAAGAGAAGGCTGCAGGGAAATCATGGCCTTCCAACTAAAGGGAATTTATAAATATGAGGGAAATCAACTTTTTAAACTGGCAGACAGTAATAGGGCAAGGGGAGATGGTTTTAAACTAAAAGAAGGGAGATTTAGATTAGATGTCAAGGGGAAGTTCTTTACTGAGAGAGTGGTGAGGTGCTGGCACAGGCTGGCCAGACAGACCATGGATGCCCCATCCCTGGACGTGTTTAAAGCCAAGGTGGGTGGAGCCCTGGACAACAATCTAGTGCTTGACCTAGCAGCTGTCAACCTTGCCCATGGCAAGGGGGTTGGATCTTGATGATCCTTGAGGTCTCTTCTAACCCAAGCTCTTCCACGATTCTATGAAATAAGTAATAGAAGATAATGCTTTAAATATAAAATGTATAAATATGTGTTTTGAATACAAAATGTATAGATGTGAGGAAAAAGCTCTGTACTTCATTGCAGTGATAGTCAGAGCCTGCGTCACATCTACTTTGGCTGCAGTCCTACTAATCCCTAAATTTGTATATAAATCCCTGTATTTGTATATAATAATTTGTATATAACCACAGAAACAACCTCAGTAAAGCCAAATGTTGGTGAAATTGACTTTTATTTTTAAATCCTAATTCATCATAGAAGAAGATACTATCTTACAGGCAAGGTTCCTACAATACGCATATAAATACAAATTCTTACAGTTCTCTACTATTTTCAAAGCCAGTCCCTAAGATAATGGAGATAAAGTATTAATGTTCTATTATCATCATCTTCACACATACATACCTATGTGACTAAGAACGTATGTACATGCATATGTAACTCATACTAATAGATTATTTTTTTAAAAGATCTTCCAGAAACTACTGGAAAAAAAAAAAAGTATTTTCTAAAAAGATGATTAAAAATACATCAGTGCAAGATTATTAAAACTACCCGTATCTCTAGACTAATTGAAGGGAGCAGAGAATCTAAAGGGAAGATCTCATTTTGGGGATGATACTGGATAGGTATGCAAGTAATCTGTTACCATGAACCATCATTAAGAGTAATGAGAAAATGATGTGCAAGAGCAAAAAAATGTGTATAGTAAGATGGGACAGCAGGATGGGAAGATTTGATTTCCTCAAAAGCACAATTTTCCTCATACTAAAGAAGCCTAGCCAAGCCCAGAAGCTCCCTGCAAGCTGCATGTTCTCAGCTTCTTGCTGTATTTATACAGGCAAGCAACCCTCACTGCTCTTGACAAGTTTCCAGAATAGACCTGATGAACCTCTAGCTTTGATACACAAAGATAAGGAGGGACTGAGAAATGATATTCCAGATGCTGCATTTTCAGCCACCATCCAACTGGCACAACAAATGCAAAACTGAATGCAGCTCTGTTATCAAGTCTCCAATTCAAAAGCACACTGCCCTCTCCTCGCTTCACTGCAGCCCCACAGCATCATCAGAGCGTGGCATCAACTTCTCTCTGCACAAAGTATAGCCAAGGGTAGCTTATGGTTTGTTTTGTTGTGTTATTATTCTGTTTCTTATTTTTCCTAAGTTAAAAAATTATTTAACAAATATTTGAAGTCAATTTATCATATTAATGGAATGACACAAAATATATCACTGAAAACACAGACAAATACATCATTTTATGATTAAGTCAGTCAACGCAAAATGGAAGAGGTGGCAGTTAATGTGTTGAGTGCAGAGCAAAAAGCATTACTAAGGATGCAGGAATTTAAAAACATAGATCAGGCACTTGTTAAGAATTATAGTTTTAAGTAATTTATTAGAGCAGAACGACATGGAGTTCATACTTCTCTGCTCTGTAGGATCTCACTGAACTGTACACTACATAACCAAAAGTTGGAGAAGGCAAATCCCTTAGGTTAGTATTTGAGTTGAGAAATTATGTTTTCCTTAGTACAGTGCACAGACATTGATTCATAACCAGCATACATGAAGAATCACATCTCTTAAAAAATAAATAGTTAAATGATCAAATTAAGCTGTTAAAAGAATCAGCAAAAAGATGTGATAACAGGTCTTAATTACAAAAACAAAGGCAAATTCCTTAATCTCATTTTTATTCTCCACAAACTAATTTTAAATCTTAATTAAGACTGAAAAAAACGTATGGATCATATACAAAAAACTGAGAAGCCTTTTTGCTTCTTGTATAAACTGACACTTTCACTGCTTTTAGTTTCATACTAGATTTGTTCAGATAACATCACGTGCTGGAAAAAAAAGAACCACCCTTTTTAAATTTCAGGACTGAGACATTTTAGTGAATGGGCTTTACCCAAGAATGTTGCCTTCTGTAGTTCTTGTTTGAGCAGGTAATTACAATGTCAATATTGCAATCAGAAGCTTAACTGAAATCTGCAGCTTCAGAAAAGTGCAGAGATAAAAAGGAAGTTTCTAGTCACGTGCTGAAGTGTTCCTCTGCCCAGTCAGGGGAAGTGCTGAACATACATTCAAAACGAAATTAACATCACAATGTGTGATCTTTAAATGAAAAAATTAAAGACTACAGAAATGTAATTATACCATGGAATTTATGACTCAGCTTTCAAAATGCAAAATGCTTTGAACTGAAATGAAAAAGCAAGGCATTTATTTTGAATCCTTCCAAGAAAATCTGATCTTCCTTAATTAAAGATATAGACTAGATTCAAAATATGCAGCTTATTTTTTCCCCTTGGCTAATATTCCTTTTCAGATACACCGTAAATGAGATCAACTATGAAATCAGACACTCAAACAAATGGCAAACCAATTTAGTGTACAGACAGCTCCCTAAGCTTCGCAGTTCAACAAGCAGAACACTGCATAAGTAATAAGTTTCAAGCAATTTCTATTCTATCTACAGGTTTTAACTTCCCAGCTTCCTGTAGCAAGAAGCACTAACGCAGGGACCTGCAGGCAATGTTCTGCCTACTGCTCCTGGCTTCCAGGCCTCTCTGTTCAGCAGACTCTACAGTCATATTTAGATAAATACTGATATTTAACGAGTTAAGACCAACAGCACGCTGTATGGGAAGAGAGATTCTGATATTTAACTTGGTGGAAAAGAACAATGAGTGCTTTCAAGATTCACTGACTATATATAAATTATATAAAATTTAAATATTCTCTCATGACGCAGAACTACACGTTGTGGGCTGAACAACTGAGGGGTTTTCAGATTGGTTCATTTGCTGCCATTGCATGTTTTGCCAATAGATGTACACCTGTGTGCTCCTAAACCCCTTCTGATTCAATACACTTGTTAAATTCATTCCCTGTGTTTAGGTACAAGCCCAATAACCAAGGCTTTCCAGGATATTTAAACAGGTCAGTCATGCACCATGATGAAAGAGAACAAATAATACCATGAAGCTTCATATCAGAAGTGTTTCTCTTTGACTCCTTACATTGTTGTTGATGCTTGCTTTGAATAATTCAAAGTCAAGTAAATTGAAGATAACTGAAAGTAACTGAGTAATTGAAAACTACGTATGTTCTGTACTTACTGAAAACAAGCTAAACCAAACAGTTTGAAAAGCATACATACTCATATGGAATGGGATGCAGTGTTTATGTTTAACAAGGAAAAAAAAAAAAGAAGAAGAAAAAAAAAGGATGGTCATGAAAGAAGGAACTCATGCAACCATGACATCTTGTTGCATTACACAGTAGGAATGACAAGTCCTACACAGACTGTCCCGATCAACAGCTGGATATAACAGCCAGATCTAACAGCCATTGCCACCAAGGCAGCAAATAAAAGTGGGATGGCTTTTTCAGTAACATTCCAGGGCTGTGTTGGCAAGAATAAAAAGAAACTATTTTTAATGCTCTGTCTAAAAAATAAAAAATATAAAAATAGTGTATTATTTGAATGAACCCAAGCAGGCACCAGTCTATTTCCTCATTTAAAGAAAAAAGACAAGCCCACAAAGATGTGAAAAATGCTAGTAAAGTTAAAAGTTACTACTAGGCATCTCACAGAAGGACATGTGAAATTCTCCTTCACTTAAAGCCTTTTCATTTATTTGAAGGTTTTTGGGCAATACATATTAGGGCAATCCTCCCCTAATACAGTATCTGATGAAAAATGTAAATGGTTACACTAGATGACACCATAAGATTTTTAGACTTGAAATTTAGTTGAACAGAGGAATGCAATGAAGCTATCAGACTTTCAGAGGTTTAGTGAAAAAGCTAGTGAAGAAATCTTAGGGAGAAAAAGGAAAAGCACGGCTTTATAACTGGACCAGAGTACATCTTCCAAGTGACTGCCAATGCAGCCCAGTTTTCTCAAAGCACTGATAGAATTTAAAGATCTATTTTAAATAAATACAGCTTACATACCCTATCTCTCTAAGCATAGGTTTAAAGGAAATACCTCTAATCTGAAAATGTTGAATCACATACAGCATCAATTTCTCTACAGAGGTTTCTTCTGGCTTAACACAAATTATGGTACAGGATGGAATAAATTCTGGTTTAGCACTTTTTTTTTCTTTGTTTCTTTTGCACACAGTTTCCCATCTGAAATCAAGTTGTGGATTGGTAACACGAAAAAGATGAAGTAGATAAGAAGCCTTCCTAATTAAATTTTACCCAGCAGCTGAGTTTTTTTCCTACTGATTAAGTAAATAATGTTTGCCAACTTATAAAGCATGAAATTCTACATACTTGAAGCAGAAGAAAGCCACCACCTACTGCAGTTGCTGCAAGCTTTCCGACTTTCTGGAACAAAAATCCCGCACACCTTAGGAGAACAAAACAAAAAGCCAGTCCAATGAAGTTGTCTGCTGAACAATGCTGCAGTCCAAAATTCCTGACGGCGACAATTACCATTACGTTTTTCGTTTAACAAAGCAAGCGTATCATTTCACATTTATAAAACTTCAGATCAGAATATTTAATACAAGCAATGTTTAATGACTAATGCCCAAGGCAAAACAACATGAGCAATGGTTGCTAGTTTATGGCTGCCCAGTGGCCCCTTTAAGCTAAGCTTGAGATCTCCAGGCTTCGTGTATACATAAAAGCTGCACGCTGCTACTGAATACAACACTTTAATAAAGCACAATATAGTAATATAAATGTGCCATTATAACTATTCCCAAGTGTTAGGTTAATATATTTTACTATTGTTTATTCAGCTACACAATCTATAGCTTACATCCCAGCTAAAAAGAAGTTACAAACCTACAACAAGAGCTAAAAGCTGGTGGAAAAACAGGAGGATGAGACAGGGAAGGGTGCTCTCTTGAGAGATGGCATTTTTAATGGTCTATTTTTAATGGATCAAGGCAACTAGCAATTCAGAAATTCATTCTAAATGTGCCCCCATTAAATGGGGACCAGCAGAGATACCAGTATAAGAGAACAGTTTTGGGAGAAAGGTGCCTATGGAGGTTATCCCCTCTAGTTCCCAAACTGGGCCAACTGCAAAGCCAAAGCGAAACTCAAGCTCCAAGCAGAATGTGGTTGCTTGGGGTCCCACATCCTACTCCATGAGGTGTAGGATATTTCCAAGGCTGACAGTCCATGACCTCAGCAGGCACATCCTCTGGGGTATGTTCTGCTCCTCCTAATCTCACACACTGGATTATTATTATAATATATATATATATTTTAACTCTGTATATGACTATTTGCATACAAAACACACACATACGTATATACACATACACAGATACTGAAATACAGTTTCCACATCTTTCAATTAGCCATTTTTATGGATGCCAGACCCCATTAACTAGAAATTTCCTAGAAATTTCAGAGTTTGTGTATATACATCTGCAGAAGTTATTTTAGAGGTAAATCAAACACTAGATTCAAAGCTCAGCCTACATTCCCTATGCAGTACTAAACATATACATAATCATTTCATTTTTAACCTATTTCACTTTCCAAAGCTCGCTTTCTGTGCAACCATAACGTTGCGTGCTACTGAACACTACTGCAGAAAACAAAAACTAGTCAAGTACCTTTCACTAATAACACATACCTTGACTTAAAGACTGTGGCCCCATTCTGCAATTTCTATTCTCATATACACTGTCTGCCTGTCACCATAAATTATTTTAGCATAGCTATGTTGTAGTAGCTGCTCTCATGTTAAGAGAAGAGACACCATTAAGCTGTTCAAAATGGCTCCAGTTAAATTTAGGGCAACAAAGACATCGCTTTAAAATGAGGCCCACAAAGATATGTTCCGACACACATTCCTGTCTTCATTTCTGTCACCAATAAAATACACCTTAGCCATAGTATCACAACTAAGCCTCTAAATCTACACTAGTAAGTAAATCTGCTTTTCCACAGAAGTAAAAATTGCATGCAGTAGATTTCCATTTACTCCTAAAAACTTCTAGAGTTCTGCTATTTCTTCAAATCCTTTTTGCAATAGCTGGTATGAGTTCCCTTAAGTAACTGGTGTGTTTTACTACAGAATGACCTTAGAATGAGGAGAGAGTGATAAAGGGAAGTCTGTTAAGACAAAATACATGTATATGCTTCAAACAGCCTTGGAAATAGCTCTTCAAAATACAGTTAAGAGGCCCAGTGCAGTTATGAAAGTAACGTTCCCTCACCAGCCAGTCACTCCACCCATCACAATCTGCGTAGCTACAGAGTATTTTTCTACAATTGGTCCTGAATTCCGGCCAAACAAACGATTCCACCAATGGTGACGCCTTGCATATTCTGTTAGATCCAACACTTCATAGGAATCATCATCGCTTTCGTGTTCTAAAAAAGAATGAAGAAGAAAGGAAATAAGTTATTTTCTTAATTACACAGTGCACTAATGTTCTATCAAAAAAACCAAACCAAACCAACCCACCAACAAAGAAGCAAACATTAGCAGAACCATATATGGCATTTAAAGCTAACAGAATAGCTTTAAATGCCATATAAGGTCCAGAGGCTAACAGAGCAAATTACTTTAAGATTTTATGTCATTAAGCTTCAATACAAGACGACAGCAAAGGTATAATCCCTAAAATCCATGCCTGGCACAGAAGAACAGGAATCCCTCTGTTCAAGTGGAGGAACTAAGGCACCACATGAAGCTAGCAGGCAGCTGGTTGAATTAAAACACAAAAAAAAAAAAAAAAAAAAAAGAGGAAGTCCTCCCTGCTCCTCCTCCAGGTCTGGCTGACCTGCAGAACACCTTGCTGCAGGATGCTGCAGGTACCAAAAGCTGACTGTGGACTCCAAGTAACAACAGAATAAATTAAAGGTTTTTTTTTTTAAAAAAAAAAAAAAAAAAATAAAGTCATCAAGGGCTATCAGACAAAGGCAACAACCAAAGCTGATGAGGTCCTGAGTAGAAGATCAAAAGAAACACTTTGAGAAACCATCTCAACAAGCCTACCCTGTTATTCTTTCTTACTTCATTTTGGAGCTAATGGCTTTCACGTGTACGGCTTTTATATGACACAGTACAATTGCAGTGATAATCTTATGCCATTTGCAACACATCTAACATAAGAGAAAGCACAGGCTTTTCTTTTCCATAGTCCAAAGTTCTGAAAGACCGAGAATTCCCAACCTTGTGGGAATTCACAGCAGCTTGACTAATTAGCCAAGAACAGGCACTTGAGTTCCTGTTCTGTAACAGATGAAATAAATGAAGCTAGGAATTCAATTAAGTTCTGCAATTTCTGTATAATTCTGTCAACGTTTCCAAACTAGGCCTCCTACAACTTCAAATTAAACATCGTAAACACCACTTCCATTCAAACATCAAAGGGAATAGATGGTCTACTTTCTTAAAGGAACGTTTTAAAAACGTATCATAGTTCTCTATGGATATATACAGGAATTAAAATCTGGTTCAGTTATGAATACCTAAGGTGAAACTCAGCTCGGCAACAATGCTGAGACATCAGTAAGAGAAGCCACATTACTACCTGGAATCTTAATAACTGGGGATGTAAGCATTCTGTCAGGATGCTGGCAGTCTATTTTTAATGCTACTAATTGTGACTGAAGTGCTAAGAACGCAGGCAATACACACGCAGGTATGAATTCTTTCCCTCCCTGCTCCCAGTTACTGAAACACAAATAATTGGAGCCATAATGTTAAAAGTTGCTACGGAAGGTTCTTTCCAGCTTTCAAGTGCTGATGGTTCACGAGCAGGTAACACGATATTAATAACGTAGGGGCAGCATTAAGCCACAGCTCACACGAATAACGCGTTCTATGGCCAACAGCGCTGCCTGATGATGCCCCGCTGATACACGACCTTCTCTGTACGTGACATTAAGCTCACCCTTCGCAGCCATACAACTGTTAGCAGTTCAAACCCACGCGCCTCAGCACCGGCGCACGAACACAGCAGGTGACGGGGATGCCGAGGACGCCGCTCCCGTTCCCACAGCGCGCCGAGACTATCCCGCGCGGACCCCACGGCCGCGCATCGAGGAATTCCCCCCGACATCCCGCTTTCGGGCCGCCCTTCGCCCCGCCCACAGGGCCGGCGATAACCCGGGGACGGGAGGAACGTGTGCGGGCCGAAGCACCAGCGATCCTCGCCGGCTCCCGGCACAGAGGGGCAAAGGCCGCTCTCGGCCCCCAGCGCAAGGCCGGCTGCCGGGCCTCCGCCCCTTCCCCGCGAGTGGCCGGGTCCCCGGGAGCGGACTGACCTGGGGCACTGCGCGGCCTCCGCGCCGCCATGTTGGCTGCTGTTGACGGCGGAGCTGGGCCCGAAGCCGCGCCGCTCCACCCCCCGCGGCCGCTCTGCGCTGCTGGCGGCCGTCCCCTATGCGGCCGCGCGGTGGTAGCGCGCATGCGCCCGCCGTCCTTGGCACCCGAGCGGGCAGCGGGGCGTGAGATGACGTCACAGGCAGCGAGGGTCTCCGCGGCCCGAGGGATTGTGGGGGATGTAGTTCTGCCAGGAGGGCGGCCATTTGGGCCTAGGGGTCTCTCGGCGTGGGGTTCTCAGCTGCCCGTATCCTTCCTCTCCAGTCAGGAGTTAAAGTGAGGGGGCCTAGTACAGGAGCCTTCCGATGGCACATTGCAGCTGGAGGCCTGCGTCCCTTGGCAGGTCCCTTTGGCATTGTGTGGTCAAAATGGTTCCACCCCCCATAGCAGTCCCTCTTTGTACCAGGTCTGCTGCTTGGGCAAGGCCTCTGTGGTGGTCTTTTCAACCTTAATGATTTTATGATTCTATGGTAAGTAGTCATAGAATCATAGAATCACAAGGTTGGAAACGACCTACTTCTAGTCCAGCCGCCCTCCCATCACCATTGCTACCACAAGCACTACACCATGTCTCGTGGCTCCTCATCCAGGTGCCTCTTGAACACTGCCAGGAACAGTGATTGCACCACCTCCCTGGGCAGAAAGAAATCTCAGAAGAGTTCTCATTGTGAAGCAGTGGCAATAGTCTTTGCAGCTGGCACAAGAAGCAGCTCTGGCTTTCTGTACGCAACACAGACTTCCTAAAATACACATCTTATTGTCATAGGTATTAGACATCCCATAAAAATTAACAACTGCAAAAAGAACACAAAATGCCATCTCCTTAAATAACAAAGATTAAGTAAATGTGGGCTGAGAAAGAAGTGAAATTGAGAATCATTTGAACCTCAATTTACTCCTTCCTTCAGTGCAAAGTTGGGTGCTAATGATGTTTGCTGAGTGAGAAGCCACACAATGTTATTTTATTGCTTTTTATTATTTTTTTATTCTGTGCAGTTCTGTACAATCTTTATACTAATAATATAGAAGTAGATGGCCTGGTAAGTATGGTTTCAGGAACTTTGTGGTAATATAAACATCTAGAAAGTAAAGGAGTTCAAGTGTTATAAATAATAACATTGGAAACTTCCTATTTAAAGATGGTTATAGGCTCTGATTTGGGTTCTTGTGCTTCCAATACACATTTTCTTCAAAACTGTATAACTGCCAATTATAATTAAAAAACCCTACATTTTCCCTTGTTGTAAAGTTTGTTTTTTTTTTTTTAATGGAGACAAATCTCTTAACATGTGAACGAAACACTTGAGATTCTAATTAACTTCTTGATTATACCAGCCTTAACAGACACAAAAAGAATAGAAAAACAAATTCTACATGAAGGTACTTCTTAAACCATCACTGGGACTGAAGATAGCATATAAAATAGTGGCTTGCATATTAACTGATTTTTATTACAAATGTTTGCCATTGTGATGACCAGGTAATGGTGTGCCAGAGAGAGCTGGGGATTATACAATTTTCCTGGAATTCGTAAGAGCGAATACACAGAAGTAGAAAAGGAACTGTCACTTTTCCCTGAATTAAAAAGTTTCTGATGCAGCTGCTCAGTACTCAGAACAAAGCCCCACTGAATATTATTTGGTAGATGGTGGAAACAAACATTCCACTTAAGATTTTCAATAAATCTATTTCTGTGTAGAACACAAACATGTCTGACAATTTGTTTTGACAGACAACTAACATCTTTGTACTGTTCAGGTTTAAGCACACACTTTTTTTTGTTGTTGATGATGTTATTTGATTGAATTCCTGATCAATAATGAAAAGCTTTTTGGCTTTTATTCCTAAATGAATTAAAATCTTTTTTTTCTTTTTTTTTTTTTTCTAACATTAGCAGGCTGTTGAAAGAAGAGTTTGGAGTATGTTGTGCTGTTGTGCAGTTCTTATAATTAGCAATGAAAAGCTGCATGCTAACAAAAGTAAAAAAACGCTGCCTTTTTTCTCCTTTCATGAAGCCAAGACTGGACATGGCAGAAATGTTTTCTTTACCTAGATATTTTGAGTCTTCCTCACTCTTGTTCTGAGTTCATCCCTGAGTCTATGCATTCATGATGCTGATTCCCATTGCAGATGATCTGAACGAGAACAGAGAAGGCACTTGGACTAACACAGACTTATTGGCTGTTTTCACTTTCACAAGTGTTGATGCAGTTGCAAACCCTACAGCAGTTTGTATGTCTGGCTTTCAGGGAGATCCCATAAGATTTTTACGAGTATTTACTCTTCTACCTCAGTGCGCCCTATGTAGCTCCTGCAACCTTCTGTTTCCCTTGTTCCTTATGTAAACAGGGCTGTAGAAGAAATTTTCAGTATGGTTGTCATAACCAGCTTTAAACCTTTTGTGTCTCATCCCATGCTTTGACATTTCTTGTCCAGTGCCTGACAGACAATCTTAAGCCTGTGCAAGAATTACAAAGAATGTCAGATGCCTTTCTGGCAAAGGAGGAAAGCAGAAGATTAATCTGGGATTGCATGAGCATGCTGGCTTTTTTTCTAATTTCTGTTGTTCAAATTCTTAATATTTGTTTTCACACTTTTTAAATAAACATGCAGGAGCAGTTCTCAAATAACTTTCCTTATGTTTGTACGATTTTGCTATTTTCCCATCAGAGTTAAGAGAGTTATATGATCAATACTTTTTTAAAGATTAGTATTAGCAACTGCATTGTATTCCGCATGCAACTTTTGTTTGCATGAGCTTGGAGACTGAAACTAGTCTAGAAGCACTGTCCGCTTGTTGAGTTTGTCTTATTAAACACATCAGTGTACCTTGACAAACAGCTGAATTTGGTGTGAAGCTTAGGTGTCATCTTGTTATGTATCTGTTATCTGTGTATTCATCTCATGCTGCCTGCCCTGGGAGGTGGTGGAGTCACTGCACCCAGAACTGTTCAGAAAATGAGGAGATGTGGCACTGAGGGACATGGTTAGTGGATGTGGTGCTGGTGGGTTGATTATTGGGCTAGATCTTCCAGGTTGTTTCCAGAATTAATGTTTCTATGATTTTAAGTTAGCTGCCCAACTACAACATCAAACCTAATGCCACCATCACGAGGTCCCTCTGACCATGATGCTCACCCTGCTTCTTCGTAACAACAGCCACATCTGCATGCTTCTCTTGGCCATGCCCCTTACTACTGTACTTTAGGATACCCACACATCATACCAGGTGCATTCATGCTGCCTGTTTCACAAGCCTTTGCAGCACTTTTTGCATGACCTTCCTTGCATTTGTTTTGTATCCCACTTGCATGTACCACACAAGCACACCAGGCAGCTTCACATCCTTTTGCCTATTCTTGCTGTGTCATGGCCAGGTAACAAGACGAAAGGAAGGATTTGGGAAAGCAGCCAGAATAAGACTTTTCAGCAGGTTGGGTATTCTGGTACCTCTTTTCTGGGGACAGGATGCACCCAATTCCCATCACAGGAAATTGACAGCTGTGGTGGGAAGGTGTCAACTGTGGAAGGTGCTAGAGGCCTCCTGCAGCAATGAGCAGGGTGCTTGGTTCTGCCAAGTCCTCAGACAGTGAGACGATGTAGGGTGGCTGCTGAGCCTGCCATATGGCGGCACAGAGTCTGCTGGCACTGCCTGTGGGATCAGCTTGATGCCAGTATGGACAATGCCATCAGGGTTACTCTTGCCTCCTGCAAACGTCACAATCTGTGCAAAGACAGGCAAATCTCATGGTTCCAGCAATTCAGTGTGCTTTGGAGGGCTTCTGGCCAGCACCCATGCGATGTTTCTGTAATCATCTTAGACCTTCCTGAGATCACATATTATTCATGCTCAGAAGCTGTATAATCCCCTTTCCCCCTGAAATCCAGTCAAATTAAATGCTCATAGGTGCATTCTTCAAGCTAACTGCAGGGAACAATTTTTCAAAGAAAGTTAAGCAGTTTAAACTCTGGCCACATTTTGAGTTCACCTTTAAAGTCTCTTCAGAAGCAAAGCGTTTCCTCGGAGCATAAGGAGGATCAAAAGAAAAAAAAAATCCTTCATTGCTCTATACTTCCTGGCTGCAAGTTCAACCTGTGTATTCATCGTTTGACCAAGCACCTGTAACAGGTAACTTCACTGTCACAGCTTGTGAGAGAACATACATGAGATACTGAGCTTGCAAATAATAAAAAACCCCACAACACAACAACCAACTCAAGGAGTAAAAGACAGTGGAGAGCCCCTAACCTTCAGACACTTCAGTGGCTCCAGGCACTGGAGGAGGGGATGATGACTCTTCTGCAACCAGGTGGTTTTTGGAGCAGAAGTAAATGCTTCCATGAGGAGTTATCCCAGCTCTTGATGACTTGGCAGAGCAGTGCCATAATCCAATCTGTGATGCTCTAGGAAGATGTTAAAATGGCAATCCTCTTCTCTGTAGGTATTACAGTAAGAAATACCTATCCTTCTGTCTAGTGCCGTCTCATGCGAGACTTATGATGTTTTTTCGTGTGTTGAGTGTCTTCAACCTTCCTTTGTCAGTTTTCTTAACTTTGAAAAATGTTATTTACTTATGATTTTTTTTTTCAGTATTAGGATCATCATATAAATTCTACATTTCCATTTTGTATTCTCTAATTCTATAACATTTTCTTTCATTTTAATTTGTTATCTTAATGAAATTAGGGTTCCCACCACAAACCATGTTGAAGGGAATGAGAAAAGGGTGGAGAGGTGATGGCTGTCATGCAGATTAAGTAGTAGTAGCTTAAATTGTGTCTTGGTGAAGGATAAACAGAAACGTATGAAAAGATAAAACCTCATAAAGAATGTGCAGTGAGAAGTTTTTAAACAGGTAAAAACCAAAGGCATCTCCAAAGCAACGTGTGCTGGGTGCACAGCACCTGTGATTTAGTTATTAAACAAAGTCAATGCTAAGTGGCAAGTAGGTCAGCAGCAAGATGCATTCCCATAACCCTAACCCAGAAAAGGAAGGAAGAAAAAATAGAAAGTTAAGGGAGAAGATTGATCTTTCCACTTTTGTTTTACTTACAACACTGTTAACAAGGCAAGCTGATTATCCATTAAGCTTTTGATCTCATCTCTGCTATCAGGCTTACATTCTTAACACAGAGACCATGACTTCATTGCTACTATGTAAATCCCATCCAAGTATTTGGACTATTTATCTGATATGCATGTGGCTAGAGGGGAGCTAGGTTATGCAGTGGAGCATGCATCTGGTGAAACTGCACTCATTACTGCCTTAGGGTATCTCTGGCAGGTAGCTAATACTGAAGTGGTGGGAGCAAGCTGCAGAAATAGATGTCTGCTATGACTCAAGAGGGGTTAATCTTACACAGTCAAAATGCTTCACAAAGATTGGAGTCCTGAGCTAATTTGAGGCTTCCTTTGATAAGTAGCCTAATAAAGGGTGGGAAGGGGAATTGAGCCATCTCCAGTAAGTCTTAAAAGACACTGGAGTGTTGTCTTTTGCCTGACATGGGTCTCAATGAGCTGCAGCTGTTGTCATACTCCTGTTAAAAATTTTGTTGTTTATAAAAAAAACCATCCCATATAAGAGTGTTTTTTTTTTTTAAAGGTTATGCAAAATGTGTGTTCTTGGTCGGTAGTTTTCTTATAAGTGAAAAATAAAAGGCTTTTAACTTTCTGGAGGTAACCTCTGGTTGGTTGCACTCCATATTATAAAACTCATAAAAAAGGGTGCTGATTGTATCATGGCATTACTTTGCAGAAATTATTTGAACAGCTCTCAGCCCTGATCATGAATGCAGTGATACATTTTATTTTGAAGTTTTTCTTCAGAGACAAATACCTGATACTCTTGGTAGGTATTGAGGAGCTGCCTACCACCACCATCACTCAAGTAACTATGACCAATGAATGGGGAGAGCAAGAACATGGGCTGAGGACCTTCCTGGCCATCTGTCTCACAAAGAAAATGAGTTTCTTTGTTAGAGCAGCTAAAACGATGAATCAATCACACATACCACTTACACCATTAACAGATGTTCCCATTAAATTTCTGTAGCTTAAGTGCATATAAACAGTTCAAAAAAAAAAAAAAACAACAAAAAACCTCTTTTGAGTAGCTTTTTATACAGCTAACAGTAATAGAATAATAAGTGGGAAGGGCAGATGTAGAAACAATACACAATGAAAAAGTTGAGGACCCTCCAGAAATGCCATCTGAGTGGCAAAGAGCCCAAACAATGTCAGGCTCTTATGGTAATGAAATCCTGTACCAAGAAAAGGCTAAAAATCCTAAATTGAAGGGAAATGTGGTAACGATGTTTTTCATTTTCTTGCAAGAAATGAAAAACAATACAGAACTATAGCAAGTAAACACTAGACAATATACAGAGAGAAAAGATAATTAATGTGAGTCATTTCTGAAGGCAAGGAAGTCTCCGATCTGATACTGCTCTCTCCAAGGCCCAGCTGTTACTGAAATGCCCAGCTGCCCTCCGCTCATCTCAAGCTTCTGAAGAGTCCTCCTAAAACTTCTGGGGTTCCTCTTTTTGGCTGAAGTAACACTAACTGAATTTCCTCCTGATAACTGAAAAAATGTGTGTGGCCAGCGTAGTCAAATGTGGGACTCTGGGAGCACAGGACCAGCTGCAGCCAAAGGAAAAACTTGCTTTAGCAGCTCTACAATTCCCCTTGCTTTTCAAGGCTAATTTTCTTGCAAAAATCTAGGCCCTTGGCAAGTGGGGAGAGCGACTGACAAATGAGAGGTGCATTCCTTGTGGCACTCATGAAGAGCTATGGCACTTTATTACCAGGACTCTTCTTAACTTCACAACGACAACATCAAGTTAAACTTCACTAATTTCTTTATAAGATTATTTCTCAAGAAATTCCCCACAGGATCAACTGCCATTTAGTTACCTTTCAAAGCTCAACAATAATGAAGTAGACTATATGAGAACATTGTTTCCAGGAGCACTGTTAATTTTTCTCATTTTTCGATACTCAGATGTTGATATGTGATGAAATGGTAACACAGATGGGCAAAAATTGAAAGCAGCTATTGCCGCTGATAAAGCTGTTCAAAGGCAGATAATGTTCCTCTTTTCCCTCTGATTTTCATTATTATTATTTTATTTTATATATATATTTTTATGGACATATTCCCTGCACCACAACTCATCAGCTCTGATCAACTCCAGGACTCATGGTGCTCTCAAGGGCTTGACAGTAGTTTCTGCAGAACATGAAGATGAGAGCTATGAGACCAAGCACCAGTGTGAAGCGCATTCAGCAAAATGGCAAGACAGGCAGTGTTGCCTGCTGAAGAAAATTGGGATGTAATTCTGAACTAAATATTGGTAGCAGCAGAAATGCTGATCTTGATTGAATCTGCAAATGGCTTGGCTAAGGATTGGAGGAGGAAACCTACTTCCTCTTCTTGCCATTAACTCAAGACACTCTGGCTCTACCTACATAAGTTTTATCACCACATGTTTCCCAGTGCTGCTACTATCTAGGCAGTCCTACAGACTGCTGCAACAGTCAGGATGCGGTAGCAGGAGCTCCTGTTCAGCCCTCATTCTTTACAGCTGTACTTTAGTCTTGTCTGCCCAAAGGGTAAACCTGTACCTGGGGCGCACCATGCCCAGCACTGCCACTGGGCATCCCCTCTGCTCTGTGCCATCACCTCCAGTACTGGGTGCGGGTTTGGGTGCCAAAATTTAAGGACATAAAACTATTAGAGAGTGTCCAAGGGTGGGCTACAAAGATGGGGAAGGATGTAGAGGATAGGATGTATGAGAGAGGCTGAGAACCCTCGCTGTGCTCAGCGCAGAGCAGAGGAGCTGAGGGGAGGCCTGATGGCGGCTGCAGCTCCTCACAGGGAGCGGAGGGGCAGCGCTGAGCTCTGCTCTGTGTGACAGCGACAGGGCCCGAGGGAACGGCATGGAGCTGCGTCAGGGGAGGGCAGCTGGGGGTCAGGGAAAGGGGCTGCACCACAGGGCGGTGGGCGGGGAACGGGATGCACGGGGCTGTGGGCACGGCCACCAGTGCTGGAGTTCGGAGAGCATCTGGGCAGTGCTCTCAAATATGGAGCTTGATTTTGGGTGGTCCTGTGTGGAACCAGGAGGTGGCCTCAATGATCCCTGTGGGTCTCTTCCAACTTGGGCTGCTCAGTGATTCTGCTCTGAGGGAATGACAAGTGTGAGAGATCTGCTTTGCCCCCTTTCCCAAATGGAATCAAAATGAGTGCATAGAGTTTTCTCATCCATTCTTTTATTCACAAGACATAGATTCACTTGGAAGAGAGCAAGCAAAAACAACAGAACTACATGCAGGCAAAAACACTCCTTAGAGGAATTTGCTCTCGCTCATTTTTTTAACTGTTTCCCAGTAAAGGCTCCCTCTGGGTCTCTGTCAGACTACAAACTCCATTTTGAACTTGGATCTTATTTGCTCTTTTTCCTCTGCTCTGACATCATGCTGATGCTGTCGCAGGGAGCTGCATGGGAGCTATGCTGGCCACTGCTGGTAGTCCAGTTTGTTCCCTGTGCTCAGCCCCAAGAAGATGCGCATGAGCTTCAAGAATGCAGATTCCTGCTGCTGCTCTTGGAGGTGAAGCAGTGCATGTAGTGAAGGCTCTGGTTTGGCTGGGACTTGCCCTCAAGTTTCCGGGGGGTGCTAAGTCCCTTTGGAGCAAAGGTACTCCAGCTGGTCACTGGTGCAAACACACCTCTTTTTCTTGCTTACTGATGATGCATCACCAAAGTTAAAAAGCAAACTAGAAAGCTAGGCATCCTCAACTTGACATTTCTGCAAAACAGTTTTGCAGCTTGATATCTATAAACTTTGCCTTACAAAGTTCAGTGGTATTTTTGGTTTTGGTTATTTGTATGATGCATATTTTATCTGTATTCAATATCCCATAGACAAATTCTTAATTCAATTTATTTTAGTTCACTTTTTTTTTTTTTTTTTTTTCCCCTTGATTGATCAGGATCTCTAAGTAATCTGTAGAAATTTTTTGTTCTGTTTGTTCCTGTCTTCTTCCTAAATGTGTGTGATGAGTGGGTGATTTGTTTGTGCTGTCATTACGAAAACCATATGTTAATGTGGTCTTACGGAGGAGTGTTTTTATTATTTTAAGAGTTCAACTAAGGATGTTTCCAAAGGAGACATAATTGCTCTTCTAAGTACAAAGGCTTAACAATGACTGGCTTACAAATAATGCCAAAAATCTGTTCAGCTCAGTCTATAAAATCTGTTTCTCAGAAATGTCTTCTTTCCATAGTCTGAACTGCTTAACACACTAAGAAATTATGACTATTCAGGTTCTCTATGGATCTTTACTGCAACTGCCTCGGACTAGAGAAAGTATCTGCTTTCTCATGTATGTATCAATGTATGCAAAAACCTTAGGGTTGCCTCTCTGTGCAAAAGGCAGTGTCAAAGCATAGCTTTAGACTGATCCTGCAAGGATGTTGGTGAGCTTCCTGGAGGAACAGCCTTAGAAGAGTGCCACTACCAGCCCAGTGTGCTGCATTAACCAGGTCAGTGCTGTGTTCTGTGCAGGATATTTGTGGCATTCATCAGGAAAGGAACCGACAGCATTTGAAGCAGACTGGGGTCTTTACTGGTAGACCACATGGCTCCTCCTCTTCATTATGGACACAAAGTTCAATCTACCAGCCCACTGACACGTGCTTGACAACACTGAGTGAAGAGCATTGGGCTTCTAGTGTTTCTTCTGCGTTGTGATGAGCTGAAATCCCATGCAAAATAGCATTGGAGTACTCTGGGAGCTCTAGTTCGCCTTTCTGTGGCAGTGGTGAAACCTGGAGGGAGCCAGGGGGACTGGCTGCTGTGCTGTTGCTGGCTGGTCAGTATTCATGAAGACACCTGCCTCAAGAGGCTGTTTGGTGATGCAGGTGAGCATGAGACAGATGCTGTTAACTCTTGACACAGATTTATGAGATTTATGAACAATTTATGAGAGATCCATTGACGTTTGGGAATGTAATGTAAAGAAAGTATCATGACTGTAATGGTGGTAGAACTGGTCCCTGTGTTTGGCTGATCTCAGAGACTGAATGTTAGGCAGGCAGAAGAATCACTGAAAGTGCCTTGGTGTTCAATAAAGCTGCTGAAAAGGGAAGTATGTGGTAGAGTCTGCAATGCATTATATATATAAAATTTTAGATAGGAACTATTATTCTGTGCTGCAGAGTTAAAGAAAATGGAAAGGGGAAAATAGCTGTGCACCTGGCCAAGACCTTGAAAAGGACAGACTTTTCAGAACAATTTTCAGAAAAACAATTCCAAACCTCCCTGTAGCAAAGCCTCCTACACAGCCTTTGCAAAGAACCTTTCAGAGAAAAACTTCAAAGAAGTGCAATAACATGGCAACATTTTGTGAGAGCAGTATTGCAAATAAATGCTACACAGTTCTAAGTGCAAGTCCGCCAAAAAAAGTTGAAACTGCTTTCTTGTGCATTGCAATGAGAAATGAAGTGAGAAAAAAAGAAATATTAATTCTTCATTGAGAAACATGTCTTACAAGTGTCATACGAGCACATTTTAAAAGTATATGTATATCTATAATTTGTATTTGCAGAAGCAGTGTGTATATTACATAAAAAGTTATTAGCTCATAAATATTACCTCAAAAAATACAAACAAATTTCTATCTTTTGCAGGTGTGTGCATATGCAGATACAAATTCTGTATCATTAGATTATTGGTGAAATAAACAGCTTATTTTTCGTCATTGTCCAGAAAGATTATAGAGGAGGTCAGTCAGATGGGAAAAGCCCCAGCTGATTATTTGGGTTCAGGTCTTCTTTTGCCTCAGGATTCGTATATCATCTTAGAGTCTGAGAGTCTCTGCGCTCCATCTGCAACACATCTCAGAAAGAGTTGGTGAGATCTGTATCCAGCTGGTTCCCCAGTTTGTGTTGGTGCACAATCAGCAGCACACCAAGAGTATTAGAGTTAAAAACTACCCTGCCCCAAAAAGAGGTGTTTGCTGGAAGATGCACTAAGAGGAAACATGCAGGTATTCATGTGCATAGGTTACTAGTGTTCCCTGGCAGCTGCAGCTGTGTGATTACAGTTGGATCCCAGTCTTGCTGCCATCCAGAGGAATTTTGACATGGGCCACAGAGATCAGATGTATTTGTCTTACTGCTTTTCATGCAAGCTCCCTGGTATTTCCCAGTCAAAATTTTCTTCCTGCAAGTGAGGAGTGTTTCTTCTCTTTTTCTTTCACAGGGCCAATTTTATGCCCCTTCATTGCTTGACTTGGTATGCTGCACTTACCTGGTCAACTTCAGCTGCCCACAGTGACTGTAATGTTGTCCATCTTTGTTAATCATCCCTTTGTTAGCTGTGCCACAGCAAAAACAAACAAACAAACAAAAAGCAAAGTTAAACTTGTTATAGGATATTTTCTTCTGAGTATTCTCAATGTTTTCTTTTTGGGTTGAACTAGCAATAGCAGCCAGTTAAAGACATGGCTCATGGCTGAATGTTGTGCCATGTACCTGAAAGCACAGGATCACTCCTGTAAAAAAAGGAATGGTGTTTGCTGTAGACTACATTTCTAGCATGATCAATGGGAAAGGAGGCATTGTATGTAGATTGCTCCAAAAGTAATACCTCCTGTTTATTTCCATGGAAACAAAGATAATAACACCATTTGATAGAGCAAAACTCAGATACAAAACACTGTTTGTCAACACAGTCACCACCATAGCTGTGCATTTCTGCCAGTGATGAACGAGAGCTGCATGCTGTGCTTGTAACAGTCCGCACTGGTGTCCCATTGTTGCTGTCAACATAGCTGAAAGGTACAACCCAGCACCTCAGTGTGCTCACATCCACTGCCTTGTCTCCAGAAATATTCAGTAAATATCCTTGGATGTCAGTGGGTGCCATTCCACGTGGAGGAATTCAGTGACACACCTTTGCTTCATACACACTTCCATGACAGTCACCATTGTGTCAGAGTGCCCCTCTTCTGCCATCTGTCACACAGCACCAAAATGGAACAGCGTATTAAATAGGAAGGTTCAACGTCTACAGCCATAGCACCAACATCTGCCTCTGGCGTTGTGGGCCAACATACAAAATAGGAGGCATTACTTTCAGAGCAGTCCTCATAACAATCTTAGCATAAAGCTCTCCTGTGTCTGCTACGTGACACTACGTGCCATTGTTGATGGAAACCAGCATGATGGACTGGATGCTGGCCTCCCCAAAGCTGAATTGCAGCTAAACCCTAGGGAAATTCTCTGGTTCAGCTCCCAGACAGAAACCCACCCACTAGTTTTCTTTGGAAAGAACAAGAATTCAAATATTGGTTTGGCATGAAAATTGTTCTGACTACCCTAAAGGCAAAGGGAAGGTGATTCTGCAAAGCCACAAGAAGAAAGTATTTTAATTCAGAGATCATTTCCCTGATTTAAAATGTTATTTTTTATCTAACATTTTCCTTATTCTAAAACCACATTGAGTTTCAGTTATACTTCCTTTGAAACCAGAAAGCAATTGTACTGAAATGCAATAAAGGGAACTAAAAATACACTCCAATATTTTTTTCCCTTTTGTGCCTTTCTCTGCTTCCCCAAATGACTGAGGAGTAAAACCGGATGCAATAATTTGGGGGGAGAAGCAAATGGTAGAAGTCAGTGTCAAAGAATCAGTGTGTTTGACAGAGCATGGGCATTTCTGAAGAACTTTTTAGCCAGGGCTGCATGCAGATGTGTTGTGGTTCTGGTGAAATAGTTGGTGGGGGATTCTGTATGTCACTGAGCTAACCAAACAAGGAACACATAAAGCCCTCTAAATGTGCTTAGTCTATGCATATGCCTTTCACACAGCAGAATGAAAAACCCTGAAATGAACAGGATAAAAAAGGGGAAAGAAAATATACGCCTATGGTCAGCGCTACAGAGACTTTGTTGGTGCTCATTTGGCTAAGGCATGACTGGAAACTGTTCTGAAAGATGAAATAATTATGGGTTCACAATCCATTTGTCAAGAAGGATAACTCTGAGATAATCCATATCTGAGATGTTGCCTTCATGTCACTGGCAATAAGATAATATCCATCTGGCCCTACAGGGTTTGTTTCAAGGGAGAGAAAAACAAGTTTCTCTTTAGCTCAGGAACAGCAGAAATGCTTTAATATATCCAGAAGTATGCATACAAGACTTTCAAGATGTGCTAAGATTCTGATACTAAACATACTGACAGCTTGCAATGTCCCGTTCATATGTGGAAAGGAGGCAGGAAGTGCCACCAAAACATCATGCTAGTGTTGGCTCAGCCTTTGCAAAGTTTTGTGTGGCTGCAGACTGTGCAGAACAAAGATATGAACTTGCTATTAGCAGGACCCATTCATTGCCCTGTAATGGATTTGTATTAGTTTATAATGAAATGTGAGGAATTAATCACAGCTCAATTACATTTATAAGTGCAGTGCTGTATTTTAACAAGCATGCACACATTTGCCTGTTTTTAATTACTCAGTGACTGTGAAGTCCTGTAGTTGGAGAATCCAGCTTTGTCCGTCCATCAGCAAGGCAGCTGCCTCGCTGCACAAAGGCAGCTGAGACAATGAATGAAAGAGTTGGATGATCTTTATGGGTCCATTCCAACTTGGGATATTCTGTGATTCTATGAAATAGAACATAGTCATGCTTCTCAGCTAGCAAGCACAATATTGGCAAAACCAAGCAGCTCTCCTTCTTTTTTGCTCCCAGATCTCTGTCTCTCTCTTTCTTAACCACCGTGGTCCTCCTTTCACACATTTTGCAGTGAGATTGGTGATGCTGGGCTTCATCCTTACCAGCTAGGGAGTGCTGCTTTGAGTTCAGACACTTCTCTGTTTTCTCAGCTGTGCTTCAGATGACTCAGATTTATCTCAGAGTTCTCTTATTTTTTTCTTTTTATCTAGATCTGTAGTACTGGATATCCCAGTTTGCTTTTGGCCTCGCCTACCAAGAATGTCAAATAAGGATAAAATTAAACTGTAGGTAGTCAAAACATAATGATGTTTCTATGGTAAAATATGATTCGTATTAAAATCAACTCATTCATTAGCGCTCACATTGTGAACTTATTAAATGCTCTTAGTTAACATAAATCTTTTAGGAGTTCCTAGCTTAATGTCTAGTGCTGCAAACAGCTGCTTTCTGTTTACAAAAAAAATGAGGTATGAATTTTTATTTCTTTCCAACACAGCCCATAAAAAATAGTCTTTTGGCTCTGTAGATACGCACCACCAATGCATTCTGCTCAGAGTAACTGTGTTTGCTGAAGGGCAGCCTTGCACAAACACTGTTTTAACCTATAGTATCATGCTTTTTCAATTCTGCATATTAATTCATGCTGACTTCAAAAGAAGCTGAATAGCATTTTAAAAATCTCTTCCAGTTCTTACTCTTACTGATATTTCCGAGCAGTGCTGAGGCCCGTATGTAGTGCTGGACTATGATGAAAGTTGCTCAAGTAAAAACAATATTGAAATAAGGAACGAAAGCATGCCACTGAATTTCAGGGAGAAGCGAAGGGTCATCATTTCACACAGGGGATTACGTGAGCGTAGGTAGGACACAGCAGTGGTTTCTAAGCAGAGGTCTGCTCAAAGCCACTGCTAGATTTAGTCACAGTTCGAACAGATTGTAGATTGTCTGTCAGCCATGTCAGCAAAGGCTTGTTTGTGTCTGTCTGTCTGTGCAGAAATGTCACGGTGTGAATATCTGATCTCAGAAGCTACTGCCAGGGGCCTGAGGCAGCCTGTAGGTCCCCTGCTCCTCCTTTGGCCATCTCCAGAGCACTCAGGGTATGGCACCTCATCCACACACAGGCACATAACTGAGGTCACAGAATCACCAAGGCCGGAAAAGATCTCTAAGACAATCTAGTCCAACTGTCAGCCCTCCTCCACCAAGCCCACTGCCCACATCCCTCAGTGCCACATCCCCTATACTCAGCACTAGTGAGGCTGCACCTCGAGTACTGTGTCCAGTTTTGGGCCCCTCACTGCAAGAAAGATATTGAGGCCCTGGAACGTGTTCAAAAGAGGGCAACAAAGCTGGTGAGGGGTCTGGAACACAGGCCATATGAGGAGAGGCTGAAGGAGCTGGGAATGTTCAGCCTGGAGAAGAGGAGGCTCAGGGGAGACCTCATTGCTCTCTATAACTTCCTGAAGGGAGGTTGTAGTGAGCTGGGGGTCGGCCTCTTCTCTCGTGTCATTAGTGATAGGACCAGAGGGAACGGTTTCAAGCTATGGCAGGGGAGATTCAGGCTGGACATGAGGAAGTATTACTTTTCAGAAAGGGTGGTCAGGCACTGGAACGGACTGCCCAGGGAGGTGGTGGAGTCACCGAGCCTGGGGGTGTTCAAGGAAAGACTGGATGTTGTGTTGAGGGACATGGTTTAGTGGGAGCTATTGGGAATAGGTGAACGGTTGGACTGGGTGATCTTTTAGGTCTTTTCCAACCTTGGTGATTCTATGATTCACACAGCTCTTGAACACCTCCAGGGACGGTGACTCCACCACCTCCCTGAGCAGCCCGTGCCACTGCTTCACCAGTCTTTCCGAGAAGAAATAGTTCCTTGTGTATGGTCCATTTCTCAAACGCAAATTATTGCAGCTGTTCAGATTTCTCATAGCCTTCCTCTCCTTTACCCACAGGTCCCAGACCCGCTTTTTGAGGGGCTAATATGATCATCGAGCTAGCTGCGCTCCTTTCAGTTCCTTGCAACCTCCTCCCTTCAGGTTCAGCACTGCTCACACTGGTAGCCCAGGCTCCATTGGCATGCAGCCATGCCTCCCTTTCTGTTACTGGTTCCAAACATACATAGCAATGCAGAAAGGCTTTCAAAACTCATATTGGTGATCCTTACAGGAGGATGTTTTCCATATGCCCTGCAAACAGCTCCTGTCCGAGGACTGCCAGTGCAGGTGTGGTGCCATGGTCTCTGAGCAGGCCCTGCAGAGAGCAGGCTGGGAAATAAAACGTGAGGCCTGCAGCTGGCAGCTGCAGTGGGGCCAAAGCACCTTCTGGCCCAGCTTCAAGCTGACGCCGAGAACCAGTCGAGCATAGAGAAGGATGACAAGTTCTTTAAAAGAGTAGTAAAATTAAAAAAGCCAAATTACTTCTGCTCTGAAGGTGAAAAAAAATTCAAATAGACAGCAAAGTGTGGCAGAAGAGCAAGAAAGGCAATGCAACAGGGAACACAATGTAATGCAGGGAGGCAAGCACATTCGGAGGATCCTGCCAGGCTCCCACGAAAAGTGTATGCTGAAAAGCAGCCAGTCCATTACGTGTGCTGGCACAAAACATGTCAAGAGAAAGGCAAAAAGCTGTAAACACCTGCACTGAGCTTGGAGACTTTTGCAGTTCCTTGTTCATTGTTATAAAAGACACAGTTGTTCTCCTAGATATAAGAAAACATACTGTAGAAATTACAAAGCACTCCCTGTTAGCTGGATATAAAGAAGGGCAAACTATGATTCATGCATTACTGCAAATGCTATTCACCGTATCATAGCTTGCACAAAGTTTTGTAGTTACATTTCTGTTATATCAAGTCAAGAGGATTTTAGAAGTGTGAATGAGGGAAGGTCTCATCCGCTGTGACAAAACAAACTACCGCAAGCAATTACAATGAAATCAGAAGTATATTTATACCACGCACAAAATGGAGCTAGTTTACCTTTTA
Source organism: Centrocercus urophasianus (assembly GCF_019232065.1). NCBI lineage: Eukaryota > Metazoa > Chordata > Aves > Galliformes > Phasianidae > Centrocercus > Centrocercus urophasianus. Next base: position 34,598,397 of record NW_024884364.1, on the reverse strand, counting down.
TGATGTCAGTCAAACAAAATAAGTGTAAATAGATCTATTAGGAGATGGGGTAATAATTACCGCTTACACTACAGTTAGGCTGTTTATGTGCAAAGTACAATTCTACAAGGCCTTAAGCCATGCAGTATAGCAGCTTTTGATTGATCTTGGTTCTGCAAAACACTGTGGTTTCTAAGTTACCAAACACCGTATTTTTTTTTTTTTTTATGTTAACTTCCATATATTTTTATTTAGAGAAGAAACATTCAGCACTGTAGGCATTGTATCAATTCCTTTCACAGTGATCCCAGAGTAACCTCTACACTAATGGCAACTGAATTAAGAACAAGAGGGCAAAACATTTTTCGTTCACAAACTCCCAGCAGACAAATAGATCAATAATCCAGAGTTACTTGGCTCCTTCATGATTCCTCATATACAGTAACTACTGCATGCTCCATGTAAGAATAAGATGTCCTATCCTTATTCTGTACAAAGCAGCTGTTTGCTAAACCCATCTTCAATTTACTGAAAATGAAAATGTCATCTGGGAAGGCTTGTGATTTTTTTAGGACTATAAATCAGTGATTAGGTGCCTCCTTAAGCTATACATTGTCGACTCCTGATTTGGAAGAGTTAATTCACTGTGCTGCAATGATGTAAAATAGAGGAATTGCAGGAAAAGGAAGTTTTAGCTTTGATATGGAAAATGAGAAGAATGAAACCGAGACATCAAAAAGGGAGCTTTTTATAGAAAACATGCTATAAAGCTGAAATTCTTCTCCATTCACCCTGCTCACTTCCAGAACTCTGGTCAGCAGAAATATGAACTGATGATGAGTTTTGTGTCCCTTCTTGGTCCCTTCTTACAACAGGGTAACCTCTGCTAAGCTGTTCACGCAAAGTAATGTAACATGCAATTCTTGATCCTTGACATTTGCTTTCCTTCCAGTGAATTCTCAACATCTATATTCAAACAAATGTACACTAATAACCTAAAGACCCTAAGTTAATAAACAGAATGTAATTTTGACTGTGACAATGCCTCGTTAAATGGGTAACAACTCTTTCTGCAGGCAGAGAAGCAAGCTCAGCCTCCAAAAAATTCTTTTCTGCAGATCTGGATTTCCAGATACTCAAAGTCACATAGTCACTCCCTCCATCTGAGCAAACTAAGCTGCCAGATAGATGGCAGAACTGAAAAGCAAGGCTCAAAAAACAAAATGATCTGTGACAATTTAAGAATCTTGAAAAATTTAATCTTTCCTATTTATTTCAAAATAAATAGATTCCTTTTTTTAAAGTCCTCATTCTCGTGCAGAACAGAATACTTTGGGATTACCTTGTCAGATGAAAGTTGCTAGATTTTCCAATTATATGGTAAAATTCTGGAGCCCCTTGCATGCATGTGTATGCAGTTTCAACCTCCTGGATGCAGTAGAAGTTTCAGATGTTGAAAACCTGCTTTATTAGTTATTCTACCACATCCAACCAATACAAAATGAATCACTGATTTTTTCTGTCTTTTCCTATCTAGTTTTAGATGTACAACCCAATTACTTATACTGCCAGATTGGTATCAGAAACGAAATGTTTGCTAATACTTAGTCTGAGTTTTATATTTTTAAATTTCATCTACTTTCTTTAGTTTTATTTAATAAGTTGCACTCTAATACAAATTGCATAACAATTCTGAATATTCAAACCTGTTTTAGAAGAACAGAAAAGCATCTGTCAAATTTGGGGATTGAGATAAGCAAGAAGCACAATAAACATGACCAATATTCCCATTTTTTGGTGACAATTATCTCTGAAACTGTAAACACAAAGTCAAGACTTGGGAACCAAACCTTAGGGAACTTCACAGAATTGTAGGGGTTGGAAGGGACCTCCAGAGATCATCCAACCCCCCTGCCAAAGCAGGTTCCCTACAGCAGGTCGCACAGGTAGGCATCCAGGCAGGTCTTGAACATCTCCAGAGAAGGAGACTCCACCACCTCCCTGGGCAGCCTGTTCCAGTGCTCCGTCACCTCACTGTAAAGAAGTTCTTGCGCACATTTGTGCAGAACTTCCTATGCTGCAGTTTCTGGCCATTTCCCCTTGTCCTGTCTCCACTCACCACTGAAAAGAGTCTGGCCTCGCCATTCTGCCCCCCACACCTTAGATATTTATAGACCTGGATCAGGTCCCCTCTCAGTCTTCTTTTCTCAAGGCTGAACAGACCCAGCTCACTCAGCCTTTCTTCATAGGAGAGATGCTCCAGGCCCTTCACCATCTTTGCGGCCCTCCGCTGGACTCTTTCCAAGAGATCCCTGTCTTTTTTGTATTGGGGAGCCCAGAACTTAGTAAGTCTACTGCACTCGAGACACTGTTAATTAGAATAACCAGTAAGTTTCATGTGTTTTTTTTTTGTTTTTTTTTTTTTTTTTTTTTTTTTTTTACATTTGTTGTTTAAATCATAATTTTTAATCTCCATGTTAATTTTCTGTTCTTTCATATACCACCTTAATATTTTTCTGAGATGGAACTGAAATCACTATTTCAACGCGATCACAAAATTTTATGAAAAGGTAATATATGTTAAGCAGTATCTCTGCTATTCAAAACTCCACCTGTTTGTGCTGTATGCACTTGCTTGATGCTGCTCCTAGGTTTCATTCAGCATTTCTGTTACCCGGACTGTTCTGGAACAACTCTGTTCTTGACCGCATTGCCTTAGCAGCACCAGGCCACACTAGGTGCAAAGTACTGTCATTTTATTATTTTCAACCCTGCATTTGCTTTATTGCAAATATGCTAGACTATTCACTCTAACTGAATTCTATTTAGTTGCAATAAAAATCAGCTTCCTTCCTTCTTTTCTCCGCTACTTACCAACATATCAGGTAGGACAGAACCATGCCCCACATGCAGCCTGGGACATCCACCCTCATCTAGTGCTTCAGGCAGTGCCATCATTCCTAGTGAACTTTACTTGCCGAGTGCAAAACTGAATGATGCATTTCCAAATATTTCACTGAAGTCCTGGTGATACGTTATTTGCCATGTTTGCCTTACTGACTAATCCCATGATCCTCTGTTCAAGAGTCATGTAACTGGACAGGTTAACTGTTGGGTTTTTTTTCCAAGTATTTTTTCTCCTTTTGAAATAATTATAAAAGTAGCTTTGAAAGGATGCATGGCTTGGAATGCAAAACTGTATGCAAACCTATTTATCAGTGAAACAAATAAGCCTAAACTAAAAAAGAATTCTGCAGAAACACACTAGGAGAACAGTCAGAATGATAAAAAAAGCAGTAAAAACAATCTCAACTACAAAACTGGACATTATTATGATGAGAAAACACCCAAGAATGTGTTGATACAATAGGAAGGAAACAAGAAAGAAGTTTTAAAATTCTTTATTTAAAGATAATTTCAGGGACATCAGAATCTGGAGTCTGGCCTGCACCCTACAACGTCTGGTTTTTATCACTTAGTTGAGATAGCAGAAAGAACTTTTTTAATTAAATAGGATGTATGCATTTGGAAGCATTATTAGCTTATGTTTGGCTTGAAAGGAACAGAAAGAATTTGAAAATGAGCAAAGAAAATCCTGGATACAAAGCTCAGATATTTGCATGACTGTTTTGACTCATGGGAATATCTGGGAGATAAAGCCAATTTTTTTCCCCCTAGTGACCACACCAGGAAGCTACTTACCTTTGCATAGTTCATTACTATTTTTTTTTTATTTATTTGGTGTTTATTGATTTCAGAAGAATGAATGAGGCACAAGAAATTAAAAGACAAACATGAACAGAAATCTGAGACAATTTACGAGATGTAGTAGTAAAAAAAACCACAAGAAATTATTTTATATACTATAAATACTTAATATACCAGCAGGCTTGACAACAAACAAAAAGAGATAAAAAAAGAATCTACATCTTTGACAAAGTAATAATAAAAATGCTTGGGGGTTTTAAACTATTTTCATGCACTGCATTTTATGATGTGTTTTAGGCTTGCTGATGATCCTCATTTCTATTTGAAAGACTGTGTGCTGCAATGCTTATTTAAATAGCCATTCAACTGGACGTAAACTACTTCTATATCATCCTAGTTTTCTTCCTGTGCCCTGCTCAGCCTTTTCTGCTTTAAACATGAAATTTAGTATCTCCCAGTTGCATTTATAGCATTTATATCAGAAAAAAATTGAATGATATACCTTTATATCTTCTCCTTTTTTTTTACAAAATAAAGTATTTCAGCAATGCTGCATTTGGCATTTTCAGTTCTTATCATACTCATTTTAAATATCCTGTGGTTGTGTGTTGACTCACTGCTTGGAGTCTATATTAAGTCAACAGTGACTTTCTTCTCGCAATTAGCACAAGATGAATCCTGCTTTTAAATTTCCTTCATGTGGATCAGCAAGCTGACCTTGCATTCTGCACTGCCTGACTGTTAGACTAGCATGAAAGATGCAATTAGAAATATGGCAACAGATAGAAGAAAGTACGTAACTTCTTGTTTTGGCTCAGCTTCATCAAGGAACAATATTATTCTCTTCTCGGCAGCTGACTCCTGATCCCACTGAAGTTAACAGAGAATCACAGAATCACCAAGGTTGGAAAAGACTTTCAAGATCATCAGTCCAACCATCCACCTATCAATCACCAACAGTACTCACTAAACCATGTCCCTCAACACAAAATCCAAACAGAATGTGTCACTACAGTATGTTTCTCATCTCACCGCAGTTAGGATGGGGGGGAAAAAAACAACAATCCTAAACAGTTTAAAGACAAATGCAGATATTGCTTTAATGCAAAGATAGCTCACTGATAAAAATGTAACATCCTAGTATACCTATTTGGAAAAAAACAACAGCATCACTGAATTTGGAGTGTTTTGAATGTGTTCAGACATTGCGGGCAGCTGAACTGTGATATAGCAATGCAAGCACGTTTTATTGCTTTATTTTCATTGTATGGATACAAGATACTTCTAAATAACTAGTTCCTGAACATTTCATTACATTTTATCGTGTCACAAATGTGCAGTCCCCAAATATTTTTCTTCACAAGTTGCCACACGGAGAAGCCAACTGTCATGTTGTTTAGATACAAACTGCTGACATGTGCTTTGTATACACAAAAAGCTAGTTTATGAAATGCAAGATTGAAACTGGTCAGGTTTTTTCGGTACATAACTGTCTGCAAATAAATCATGACTACATCCATAATATATTTCAAAAGGCTTAACTACTTTTAAAAAAATATACATGATTTTGTGAAAAAAAATGTAATTTTGAAGCTGAAATGTGCTCCCATTACTTATGATTTTAATTTGTACTGAACATTTTAACATGTTGGATGCATTAGTGACTAAAGAGGACCGATAATGTAAGTCTGATGCTGTAACACTGTGAGTGAAGCACCATGGTGAGGAGACAGAGAGAGGAAGGTGAAAGGCTACAACTCCTCATCTGGTAACTCAGATACCATATGCACATCTCGTCAACTCAGATGAAGTATTTTAAAATACATTAAATATGGGTTAGAGACACAATGGATAAAGTTTGCGTAAGTTGTCCTCAACTGATCTCGGTGTTGCTAAGCTGGTTACCATTATAAATGGTAGATTTTATTTTATTTTATTTTGTCAAAGATAACGCTATTGTTATTTCATATGGAATAACTATAAACTCTTTAAATAGGATATTAAAGCTTCTATGAAAAAATGCCCAAACTTGAAATGTTCACCCTGGTTTTGCTTGCCTCCTACCTTTTCCTCCTCTTACTATCAGTCTTTTCTTTCCCTCATTTCTGTTTTGCCTCAGAAAAGGAAGAAATACAGAACAATATATAAGGAGGATGAAAACAATCACAGGTTTTCATTTGTTAGCTTCCCTGAACATAAGTGAAAGCAGTAAAACAAGAAAGTTCCACATCAATGGAATAATAATATAATAAATAATGGAATAATGGGTATGTTGTCTTTCCACTAAGAATAACAACAGAATAAAAGCTTGATGTAGATACAGTATAACACTCCAAGATCACATCTGACACATTTTACTTGGTAGTTTCTAACAAGTGACTCAGGACACGTGAAGCTCACAGCAAATGTCATCATTTGAATCTAAGAATCCAACTTATCCGAAAAGGGAAAATATCTCATGCATCAGGAAAAGCAATGAGAAAAGATTCTGGCAGAAGCAGATGAATGGAGCATTACTGCTGGCATTAACCGTCAAGGGAAAGCTAAGTTCCAGTGAGACCTGGTTGACTAATGAGACAGAGGCAGAAGTAAGAACTTGAAAGCTGAGACTGCCTGTGTTACAAACACCTTTCTCTAAGTGCTGAATAATCTTTTAAAGTTTTCAGCCCTTCTGTGTGGCCTGGGCTTGCTTATTCTTGCAAAACCAAGGCTTTTATCATTGTCACTCCTAGCAGAAGCAATACTCAAGAGTAACAAATTTACTAATTTCTCGTGATATAATAAGATGCACACACAGATGTATTTTATTTTCAAGAAGCCAGAATCATTACTTAATTCTTATTCATTAATCAGTATGGAACACAGATTAAGAGCAGGCATACCAGCAGACTCAGACTGATACCACCTAACAGTAATATGCAAGTAGATAAAAATTGGACATTAGTCCTCTGAGCAGCACTTCAGAAATGATTACTAGAATCATTACACATAATGCTCATACATATCTTTAAAGAAACAGGCTACTTTTTATCACAAAGAAAAATGAAATGTCAGCGCAGCAAAACTAGGAGATGTAAACCCAACAGCAATGAGATCTCTACATACCAGTCATTGCATTGTGCCAGGAAAACACCTCTGCCCAAAGACACTGCACTTTTTCCAGGCACAGCAGAACTGCTTTTAAAAATTATTCCAAGGAAAGTAAACAGAAGAAAAAACACTTGGTGTGTAACCCAGGAGCCCTTACTGCATGGAGCATGTTTCTGAGTGCTACTTTCCTTTCCTGTTTGCATTATGTCCTTCAGTGTGGGGTTCCTTATGCTTTCTAAATGTATTTGAACACACTGTTGTCTGCAGGTATATCCTTTTCTTTGATGATTTATGTCAAGTACTTATTTTTCTGTGTTTTTCTCAGAAGAGAAGTACCCATGATTTAAAGCCAAACAACTTCCCCTGCAAAAATGCTAGGTAACTTCTCTAGCATCTGGAAGGACATTTCACAGCATTAAGCCTATTATTTTCCCAGTAAATGACTCTGGAAGTTATCATTTCTCTCCATGAATGACGCAACCACTACTGACAGATTATCTGACAGCCTAGATGTCAAAATATTTTTCTTCTTTGCAAGTGTATACTTGCAAATGTTAGAACTGACTGTCAGGATTTTGAGCTTGGATGTTGGAAGTTTCCTTGATTTCAGAAAGCTAACATATTTTTGTATTATATTCAGTTGCTTCATCATTGAAGATTAAATTGAAATAAAGCCAACCTTCCCCACTCCCAAAAACAACAAAACCCAGGAAGAATCCATTGCAGACATCATCTGCATTTTTCTAGACCCAAACCCTTTTCACTGAAAAGTAAGGCTTCCTATGGATAACAGCTACAAACAGTGGACTGTAGATGTTAAGTAGCAATGAAGCATCTGTTCTGGAAAGGTTATACAATGCCTCCCTCTGCTTAGAAAAATGGCAGGATATGCTTTACATCAAGCATGACAAATCGTGATGAAGATGAAGCCCTGAAAAACATACTTGTACAGCACACACATTTCCCCCCAAGAGCATGACAAATTTGAGTTAGAAATCCCATGGCTGAGAGGAGAATTGAGCCACGCAGTGCCTTACCGTTAGAGGGCTGTGGAAAAGGGCTGATACAGGAGAAAAAAACAAGTGCTGTGTGCATGAGAATAGGTTTGGCCCAAAAGATTTTCTTTTGAATACTAGCCTCTGTAAAAATAAACGATCATACCTTTAAGCATCAGTCAGGCTAGCTCTCTCTTTTCCTCCCACTCTTATATGTAAGGGAAATACTTTTCCAAGCAGTTGGAGAACTATCTATCGACACTTTACGTACAGAAAGAGTTGCTGTTATTCTGTGTAGTAATAGTGCCCTACACTATCGAGCTGCTATCATGGGCAAAAATCATATGAAAGGAAAAGATGACAATGACACTGAGACTTTTAGAAACCCCTCGCATTGTGCCAGCCCCTTCTCCCCAGTCCCCTACATTAACCACTACAGATAGTTTCTATCTTTTCCTCAGAAACCTGAGGACATGCCACACCAGCGGTACCCAAACTTGCTGCTATAGCAAAGCCCATGGCTCAACTCTGTGACATAAATTAATTTCTGTAAACATCTGCAAAGCAATTTGCACAAGTGCAACAGGTTTGATTGGCTCAAACTTTTAAACATCTGTTGTGTAGCAAGATGAGGAAAATGAGGAAAGCCAACCATCAGAGCAGACTACTACTGCAAGAACTATTCATTCGGCCTATTATTATTCCCTGACTGCACCTCAAAAAAACAAGGTGGCTGGGAGTAGGCCAAATGAATTGTTCTGGTAGGCTTCAATCTTCTCCTGAGGAGAGAGCAATAGATTTTCCTGAAAAGAAGTCAAGAAAAAATGTAACAGGAAGCCTCTAATGATCTGCTCAGAAGATAAAACAAAACACTGCTGGTATCTCTTTGCAACTAAATATCTTTTGTAATTGTTGGACTCTGTCCTAATTAGCTTTGATGTTTCAGAGAGTTACTTTGTGAGCTGTTTGCTTAAAACATGTTGTTCTGTTCTACTTCCTTTCAGATGTTCTATGGATAAAATCATTAGGCTTACCTTTTGTTCCTTCTGTATACTGTTTCTACATTAGCAGAACACATGCTCACCCTCTGAATTTGATTCAGTCTCTGAATTAACTGTCTAACGTTAAAGATGAGATTTATCTCATTCTATTTCAGTGCTCGTACATCCACTGACTGCCCAAAAGTTGTGTCTGGTTCATCAAAGTACGGATGTATTTGAATCTGCATCTCTTTCCTATTAACACCATGCAAGTCTCAAGAATTTTCTGTGAACTATGAACATATTCTAATATTCCACATTCCATACCTTCTCTTAGGAGTCCAAAATATTGATTTAATTTTCACCTTGAATCTCTTTGTTCTTTGTGATTAATATCAAGATCTGAAATACTAAATCTAATACCACTCAGGGCAAGAAGTTACTTACAGCATCCTACTATCTAGAGTAAGCAAAACTTCGATGAAATTAGAGGATGAGGTCATACCCCACACTGAAGACAGAAGTGAAAAGCAGTTGTACTGTTTGGGACAACAGAAACAAAACCTATGATACATGCCATAGCTCACCTGGCAAGCCAGATGATGAACACAGAGGAGTTTTGCCAGGGCCCAGAGCCTTACGACATTACCCACCATAAGGAGTTGGTTATTCTTTACTGTAGGTATGAGTACCTTTGAGTTGGAGAAGATGAGACAATGTTGAAGACTGCCAGAAAACAAGAGGTTGTTTTCTAGAAAATACTTGGAAAACTTTGAATAGAAACTGCTCCAATTTCTTTCTGTATTCCCAACTTACTCAGCTCCTTCTGCAAATAAATATGCCTCTGTATTCCTGATAAAGAAACATGTTTATGAAGAAGCAGCAAGTTCAGTAAGTTTTACTTCCTAAAGAAACCTATCTGCAAGAGGCTATAACCTTACATCAAAAGAAGGAACAGTGTTCTGGAAAAATAAGCAGAAATTCCCATAAAGCAGAACTTATTTTTTTCCCCATGTAAGAGGTTAACCAATTTCCACACATTGCAACAAATATGCCTGTATGCTTTTATTTCCTCAATATATGCATGGTTTCATTAAATTTTACTGACTAAATCATATGTATTTCTCATCAGTATAAATTTGGCCAATCTGCAAATCCTTAAATACTCTCCCTGCTGCAATTTTACTAGTTACACTGATGTCGTTAGCTGGTATTAAGTCTTCCATTTGAAATACCCATAGGCATGATTCTAATTTTGCACACAACAATTAAGCTTCTAATGCAAACAATTACATGTTCGTGGTGAAAAACTTTCTGAATGTTAATATATAGCAGAAATCATAGCTCATTTGTTAAGCCCTGAAAGCAGGTAGACAATAGGTAAGAGTTTAATTTCTTTTATCCCTTATGACATTTACTGTATATTTAACATTAAACACTTTCCAGAATTGGCACTTTCACTATGATTCATACATTTTCAAATAGGCATAATGGAAACATTTCAACGCTGGACTTAAAATGAAGTTCAGTACAATTAAATAATCTCAGTATTTTTGAACTGAAGAATTAATATGTGTTAAGAGACACTTATTTCCTAAAACTTTCTGCAAATAATGACACGATTTGTAAAACACTACACGAGGGGAAAAAAAAGTACATGAAGAGTAACCAAATGGGGAAAAAAATAGAGAACTAATAGGAGATTGCTTTAGAATTGAAGAACGGTGTGGGTTATTTTCCTATATAATCTACTAATTGTATCAGTTGGTAGATGCTGTTTCCTTTCAAGCCGTGCCAACCATGCAGAATCATAGTTCTTTTTTTTCTTCATTAGGAAAGAGATGAGCACCCAGGTAACACTGCATTCAAAAGTGTTATCTTGAACAAAGAGCTGCTCCTGCTTGTGTGTGGGTTTTGATTCACAGCAGCAGCTGCTACATCAGTACAGGAACAGTACCAAAAGACAGCTTATGATAAAGAGCAATAGAAATTTGTCCAACTCTCCTGGCTTAGAAACGCAATCTGACTAACTGGCAACCAAACTAACAATTATTTAGAGGCAATGAAGATTTAGCAGTAGATCAATTCAGTGGCTCAAGCTTTTAGAGATTCTGTTTTTAAGAACAATTTTTTTTTTTTTTAATTCCTTTAATAGCAGTCTTTGATCTCATAATATTGACTCATCTTAATGTATTATGCATCAGTCAACCAACTCCTGAGGCACTGTTATGAACGTGCTGGACCTCCTTACAAAAGGATCTCAGGATTCTTTGCAGCAGCAGCCAGTGATGACGCAGGTTTCACTAACACCAGAAGTTTTAAACAAATTCAGTATGCTACAATACAGTCACTGTATTGTCTATTGCAGCATTTGATTTTGTTTTAAAATGACAGTCCTACATAGTTCCAACAACACGTGATATTATGTGTGAATGATTATCACAAAGCTATCTGAAAGTGGCATTCATCTATATTTGGAAGTTTTGATTTTCATTTATTTATTCTGTGACTTTGCCTCAGTTTCCAGCATGGTATCATAAGCAGAGCAGAAGAAAATGCAACCTAGGAGGTCTTTCATAATATGGGCTGAGCTAACAGAATCTGACAACAGCACTGAATCTACAAAGAAAACTGTTTCTAGCCCGATTTCCTACTAAAGAAGTTATGATAAGCATTGAAACTTTGCAAGCTTATCTAAACTGACATTAAAAATGGATCTAACCAAATATTCAGTAGAAATTCTCTTCAGCTGGTATTCTCTAACACGCAGACTTAGGACCTTAGTGAAGTGGGATTATTCATCAGAAAAAGCCCAGCAAGTTACTCTTCATTAGTTCTCAACATTGGGATGCTCACTGAAGGTTACGTCAGCATTAAAGGGACGTGTAATAAAAGCACAAGTAATCATCTATTAGAAAAAGAATCAATGACACATTTGGAAAAAAAAAAAAGTGTTTAAGTTTTATAATAAAATATTTATTCCCCTTTTTGTACAGGGAACAAATACAATACAAGAAGATTTCTTCAGTTTATCTCCCTGTCACTTTATATAAGCTACCCATGAGAAAAAGAGATGTATCCATGTACATTTAAAACTGTGACAATAGTGCCAATTGCGCCAATACTTTCGTGGCATATAGACAGCTATTGAGACTCTGGTCTAGTAAAGTAGTGAACTTCAGTGCTTACATGTAAGTATGTGAATTCAATGGAAGCTGCAATTTTATTTTTTTCTATTTGTGGGAAGAATATTAAAGATGGACTTTCTTCTCACTGACACTAAGAAACCCCTCGCCAAATGCTGATTGGCTTGTTTGAAGTTTTACATCTACAACTTAAAATAATCTTTTGTTAACCCACCACTTGTGGAAAAAAAGTACTGATTTAACCATAAAAAGGCTTGGGAAATACTGCTCATTCTTAGCAAATCAGCCCTTTGCTGCCCCTTTCTCCAGAATCTATTCTTCTGTTGAGACTGACAACAACTCCCTTCTTTCAGCTTTCCAGTATACATCCATGTAAAGAAACACATCACTCACAAGAACAAACAACCACAGGTTCATTTTCAGACAAAAACTGCATTAGTACCATGTATATCTATACATACAAGAGCATAAAAATTCAAACAACTAAATCACACCTTGAGAAGGTTTAAGATGGGAAATTCTCTAAACTAAACTAGCAGTTTCCTGTTCCATGGTTCTCAAATGTAAAGCAGTGGCAGGTGGGGGGAAGCAAGAGAAAATGCACGTTTAAAGGCAGGGTTAGCTTTGGATTTTACGAACACCAAGCTTACAACAGAAAAAAATCCAACTTGTTTTCCTCATGCCCTCCTGATGTCCTTAATCCTGTCCGAGGCCTGATCCAACTCTTGTTGATATGTGAAAGAAATGAGAATGCAAAATGTCAGAGAGCTCCTGAACAGAATCCATCAGCAATTTTACAAAAAATATCCAAATCCCAGTTTGGAATTTTATAATAGGATTTATAATAGGATTCATCCTCCAAGCAAACATTGCAAATAAATTTGTATGCTTTGGTTATAACCCTGCATCTTATTCATTAGGTGCCATGCATCAGATTGGGCTCCACCTTGTTTTGATGAAATTCTGAAACATGGGGAGACATTCTTACTACTTAAACTACAGCAATAAGGGTCGCATACTCAATAGCAACACTTTCCAAATTTAAGCATCATTTCATTTGAGATCCCTCTGATTTCCTAGTTGCTCTAAGGGAATCCTGGAACTTGTTTAGACAAGGACAGAGAGCAGTCACTGCCTATGTCTAACAGGGGTAGGATGAAGCTTCTTGAGTCAGTCTTAATCCCCAGCAAGGCATGTTTACATGCCATGTCACAGACTGCCTTGTGCTGTTCACACCTTTCATAGTGTTGTTCACGTATGATTACAAAATTTATTATCTACTATTACTTGTGCAAATCAACAGATTTTAAAAGTGGTTGCACAGGCAGATGTGGTAAAAAATGACTCAGATCCTACAGCAAATCAAGTAGCTTTTCAGATTGGCTGTAGATTTTATTGGTTTAGGCACTCATGGCAATCTTAGCAAAAAGCAGCACACGCAATAGTTGAACTTTTTAAAAAAAGTTTTTTTCAGGTACTTTCTTAAAAAGATTTGTCAATAAAGGCTAACCTAGTTAAAGAACTGAATTAAATCTCATGAAAGTAACATCCTCCACTTTGGAAGAAAGAAATAAAAGCATTCAGCTAATAATGCATCTCGGATAATACTGCAGACTGTTCCAGGATTTGCAAGAGTAAAGAAGAGAGCTGTTCATCATTTGCTGATATGAATGGCTCCTTTCAAATGTTTATACATTTTACTTTAAATTTACTCCAAGGACATTTAAAAAAATGCTATTTATTTGTTTTTCTCTTAGAAGTCAGAAAATCGTCAGGGTACAGTATTAGCCCAGCATCTTATATTAAGTCAACAGATGACAGAGGGTGGAAGGGACCTCAACAAATAATCAAGTCCAAGCCCTTGCTAAAAGCAGGCTTCCTATAGTAGGTTACACAGAAACGTGTTCAGGTGGGTTTTGATTATGTCCAGAGAAGGACACACCACAGCCTCTCCTGGCAGCCTGTCCAAGTGCTCTGTCACCCTCAAGTTCACATGGAACTTCCTGTGTTCCACATATTTAAATACCTCCTTCACAGCACTTGCTCAGTTTTACAAAGTTACAGAAAAGCTACAATAGTGAATGTGAAATGAAGACTTTACATAAATACAGCGCTTATTATCAACTACTCAGAAGCTGTATTAAATTCCCATGTGGTCACAAAGGCAGAAAGATCCCACTAAGCACTGCTTTTTGAAGAGTAGAGATACGGCCTCATGATTTCCTTCTATCAGACAGGTGACTTCTTTAGAAGGCAGTATGTCACAGAGCCACATCTGGCTCTTAGTGGAGGAGTGGACACTTACCCTACTTACCTTCTGAAGCTATTAACATAAGTGGAAGCACGTTTGGAACATACATCAGTAGACACAGCCAAAATTTCCTGTAGCAGGGTGAGGGGAAGAGAGGGGGGGAAGTCAACTAACAAAAGCACTGTAAAGAAAACACTGTCCAGACAAATGTAGTTTTTCCATATTATTTATTTCTCCAGCTAATCACAGAAATTGACAATTACTGTAACATTAGAGAGTGTGAAAAACAAGACACAGAAGTGGCTGCTTTAACAGCTGCTACTTCTGCTGATACAACTTCAGCAAGTAGGTCCCTTCAAACCAGTGCTCAGTCAACCCTTCTTAGAGAATCTATAGACTACCCAGCAAAACTGACTCCAAATTGAATGAGACAGCTCAAAGTTAGTTATGTACAAAAATTCCCGGTTTTCCATGTGTAGATGGAGTTGTTGTCACGTTTATTCTTTTAAAATGAGGAACAATCTCCAGTGCTCAAGAGAAATTTTATCATTTCTGCTGACATACTGCACAGCGATGGAAACTACCGCTTAACCACATGTTTCTTGGGACTACAGATAACTACCTGAATGCCAGATGAATTCAAGCTCTGAGCCTTTCAGGCAATGCAGATGTTAAAAGCAAGCTGACCAAGGGAATGAGAGGGCAGTGTACAAAAAATGACTACATGATTCAAGCAGTAATGCAGGACATCACTAAATAAGGTCTATAACCAAAGCATTTAATAATTATTAGTCTTTAAACACTTTCTCATAAAGAAGCAATACCTTTATGATAATAACACATAAGTAGCAGTAAACTCACTTTTACTCCCATCAGACGCTCACTAGAAGCCTATTAAAGACTTATCTACCACTCAAAAACTAAGTAAAATACTTCAAAGATTTAAAAATAAACCACAACATATCTTTGACAGTATGCTGAAGAAATTGGAATTCCTTTTAAAAAATCCAGTTTCAGTAATTACTTCTACGTATATTTATTTTTTCTTACAAATAGAAAAAGCTTTTTTTGGGCGGTGTGTGTGTGTGTGTGTGTGTGTGTGTGTGTGAGAAGGGAGCCTTCTGGAAGAAAAGGATTTTATATCTTGGCCATCACCCACTGTCAAAATATAACTCAAATTATTGAACACAGCTCTCATCAGACCTAGAGGGAAGGCAGAACAGGGAACATGCAAATTGCAGATCATTTTATTATGAACTCCTGGATGGAACTACTGCTAAAATAGTGAAATAAATACAGCTCACTCTCTTTATTCCAAATCTCACAAATGTAATTTAGTAATTTAAGTCTGACAGTTTGTTCTGACTCTGTACTGGAGTAAATGAAGTAAAAAACAGGTAAGAAAAAAAGAGGCAGAAAAAAAAAACAACTAATGAATACAGAAAGCTACACAGAGGGATTATTTTCTCCCCTGATTAACCTATTGTCAGGTTGTATTAGTTTATGCTGCTTTCCCTTACATGCCCAGTAGTCACATATTTCAGGCAGCTCGACTAAAACCTGGGAAGCTGTCAATAACACAAGAGCTGGATTTACACCTTGTAAAACACAAAATGGTGCACAATCTTGTGCTTCTTCAACTTGGCTTTTTTTAATTTCGCTCTTTTTTTCAGTATGTCTATCTTGTTACACACACCTGACATTGCTCCTGTCTTATCACTTTTCTCAAGCAGCTACAGGAGATGCCTTACAGCTAGAGGTCCTCTGAGCTGTTACAAGTGTCATGTTGACCACAAACCTGAATGACTGCTTTTTTTTTAAAAGCAATGTTGATAGACATCATACATGCATCCCATGCAACAATATAAAGAAGGGGCTGCTACCCTCACTATTCCTAGTAGCTTATAATTAGTAGCTGCAAATAACTTTGAAAAGCAGAAACGAAAGATCAAGTTGAACAGATACACCTAAAGAGCTTCCGGCACCATTGTTTTCCCAAGGACTGAAATCACATGTCTTGCTGCAGGTGACTAACATCATCTTGGGTTAAGGAAGAATGTGAGATTTCAGCTGTATCTAGTAGGGACTCAAACATTGCTACCCATCTTGGAAGTCATACTAAGTACATCAATAATAATCAGTACGCTCTGTTAATCACAGTACTTTGAAACAAGTATGCATCTGAAGTTACCAGAGAACATATCTGATGATGAGGTCAAATAGTCAAGAGAGGAACAAGTCCATGGAAAAACTCTCTGAGCCAGAAAACCTTCATGGATGAAATCAGGCTTTTGATACACTTCATATGAGCACCGAAGCAAAGCAAAGAACCTTCTGGAGAGCAAGAGCTCTACAGACACAGAAAAGAAAACGGGATTTGTTCAGCAAATGCTCTGGTTTTGAGAAGGTGACTCAGTGGTAATTGTTTTGTCCACAAAGAACCTCAAGACCACATACAAGAAAAACAGGGCATATGGTTCCTCCGCCAGCCCAGCTTGTCTGTCATGAAGGCTGCAAGGAGGTTCAGCCTTCCAACCAAAGACAACATACTGAAGTAACTACTGTAAGAAAATAATTCATGTTTGTATGATACTGCACAGAAAACAAAGAGAGATGAAGATAGGGCTCTATTAAGCTCAAATTGAAGTAAAAAAAAAAAAGACACGTGAGAAATGTCACATTGAGTTATGAGAAAATCAAATATGGCTAGAACAAAGCAGTATGATCTACTCCCATCAGGTAACCCATTTGAGTACTGTTCTGCTTGTGAAGAAATGAAACTGCTTCAGACAGGTTTCTGGCATTACCAGGCAAAGTATTCCCAAGTAGGCCAACAGTCACATACAGGAAGAGCAGAACTCAGCCAACTGGTGAAGGGCTCTCCAGCACTACAGCACTCACTGTTGGGAAGCAGCTTAGATCCCTGAGATGCTCTTCCTTCAGTGCTGGCCCTTATATGAGCCCAGAGTGGCTCTACCCTGGATCCACCCCTTGTGGTCAGATGGGGAGCACCATGTGCACACAATGGCATGTGTTCCCCTGGCCAGCGACAACCCTTCACCAGGTGTCCAGTCATCAGTTCAAGCCTTGACCTAACAGGTCCCCAGGAAATCCTGAGTTCTGCTTTTTTAAAGAGGTGTACAAATTCAAACTTCTTAATATCTATCATTCCATTTGCCATCCTCTCTGTATTTTCCATATTGGTAGCCCAGAATGTTTTATATTTTGAAGATCAAGACTTTTTTGAAGAAGTAATGCTCCTGTGAACGTTCTGCTGAATTTGCCAGCCTCTATTGGATAGCACTGATACTTTGTCTCATCCCAGATCATGACACAAGAAAAAGAAAAAAAAAAAAGGATCAGATCTCAGGATATGCAGCAGAAGCATCACCCTTCACCAGAAGCAGCATCATTCCTGACGTGTCCAGAGAAGGGCATTGAAACCCGTGAGAGGTCTGGAGCATAAATCTTGTGAGGAGCAGCTGAGAGCTGGGATTGTTTAGTCTGGAGAAGAGGAGGCTCAGGGGAAACCTCACTCCATCTACAACTTTGAAGGGAGGCTGTGATGAGGAGGGGTTTGGGCTCTTCTCCCAGGCAACAAACAGGACCCAGGGAAATGGCCACAAGTTGTACCAGAGGAAGTTTAGGTTAAAAATAAGGAAAAACTTTTTCTCTCAGTGAGTGGTCAGGCACTGGAATGGCTGCCCAGGGAGGTGCTGCAGTCGCCATCCCTGGCAGTGTTCAAGAGGCGCCTGGATGAGGAGCTACGAGACGTGGTTCAGTGCTTGTGGTAGCAATGGTGATGGGAGGGCGGCTGGAGTAGATGATCTTACAGGTCATTTCCAACCTTGTGATTCTATGATTCTGACACTAGACAGTGCTGTAGAAACAAGCCTCTGGTCAGAACTTGCCATCAACAAATTTACAAAGCATTTTGTGGTGAATATTAATGAGACCACCATACTCTTGCTAATTACATAAACAAAAAACAAAAAATGGTTGGATTTCTACCATCTCTAAAAGGGACCTGCTTTAGTTGACAGCAGCAAGATAAGCTCTTGCCAGCAATGAAAAGCAATGACAGAATAAAATGAAGCTCCTAAGGAGGTTATCCTTCATTTACCCCATGCTAAATGAAATTACTTTCCAGAGATTGAGTTCGTACCTACATTCTAGTGACCCAGGATGTTTGAGATACGGGAACGACTTGACACCAAGTGAGATGACAGCTTGAATCCTAGCGTTAATTCTAAATCTTTCCTCCATATCAATTACTGTGCACTGATTTTAAGAAGTGCCTTTCATCTCAAGAGGACATCAGATGATATCACAGAATGGTTTGGCTTAGAAGGGAACTTTCAGATCATCTAGTTCCAACTCCTCCAAGCAACATGTTCCAGTGTTTCACCACCCTCATACTAAAGAGCTTCCTAATATCTACCCTCTTATAGCTTAAGGCCATTTCCCCTTGTCCTGTTGCTACATGACCTTCTATAAAGTCCTTCTCCAGCTTTCCTATAGGACTCCTTCAGGTACTGGAAGGCCTCTACAAGGTCTCCTTGAAGCCCTCTCTTCTCTAGGCTGAAGAGCCCCAGCTCAGTCTGTCTCCTTATAAGGGAGGTGTTCCAGTCCTTTACTATCTTTGTGGCCTTCCTCTGGACCTGCTCCAACAGCTCCATGTCCTTCTCGTGCTGAGGCCTGCAGAACTGGATGCCGTACCCCAGGTGGGGTCTCACAAGAGCAAAAAGGCAGAATCATTTCCCTAGACTGCAATGCATATTACTTTATAAGGAGAATTCTAAAATTCATGTTTGCTGTATCTAACATTACATTCAAGCAGTGCAGTATCTCGGATTCCAGCTACAGAGAATGACAAGCACAACAAATACCTGCTTGGAACATGGAGCTCTCTCCAGCAAGCTGTTCGATGACTGTATGCACTAACAATGTTCAGGCTCCAAGTGGGAAGCCTAACACTACGACAAAGCAGCATTTGATACAGTATGCTAGAATACACAAAGAAACTGCTTGGAAGTGTAATGAGTTTGAAAGTGCACAAGAAAGTGGTCCCCAAGGAGTACTGCTCGGGACTGGAGTTCTGTTCACCCACAACTCTCACACAAAGGTAACAAAGTGGTTCTAAAGACCCTCAGATGACAACACAACTCCAACCAAACTAAAAACCTAATGCATTAACTAACACTGAACTGGTACAGTACAGTACTGCAATTCACATCTTTGTGAAGGATCTAAGAACTTATTCCTCCAAGGCCAACTTCCAGGTCACCTCTCAGAATGGGAGGCTAACATCATGCTTGTCTGAAACAATCTCTCGGTAGTGGTATATCAATGTAACTTGCAAGATAGTTATCTGTCTGCAAGCCTCTCTGCAAGGGCAGGCAGTGTTAGTTTCAGTATGCATTTTCAAGCTTTTCTTTCTGTTATTAAAGAATCAGAGCTTTAGCTGTATTTTGAAGAGATGAAATGATACACAGGCCTTTACAGCACCTTTTACATAACCCAAATAGTAGTTCAAATACAAAAAAAGGAACTGGAAACTCAATTCAAGCCAGCACAGGTAGGCTGTAGGGTTGAGTGGTGTTGGTGGGAGTCTAAGAAGTAACTTGGGTTACTTCAGTTGCACTAGAAGTTAAACTGAAAAAGGAATGAGGTATCACCATGCTTCTGTTGGTAGCCTTGCACGTGGCAGCAGGTTGGAGATTCATGATCCTTGAGGTCCCTTCCAACCCTGGCCATTCTGTGAACTCTCCTGAATTGCTTTGTGATTCAGAAATTACCTCCCCTGGACTGAGAAACAGTTTAGTCTACCCTCTTTTCTACTGATTTGTACTCAAGATACTACAAAGTGGGAACATCAGGCCTTGTGGTCAAGATCTTCAGAAATAATCGGTGCTGAAATATCCAATTTCTGATATGTCACCAATCAGTAGAGTCCTCAGCATGTTATGGAAGCGCTACTGAAATAATGTGACTGAGAAGCTGTGTAGAATACTGAAGACAGATATTTGATGATAACTTCATTAGTATTACCACTATCTGCAGACTGTAGCCCATTCCCCGTAACTTGTTTAATGTGAAGTCCAAACTTTAATAGCTTTTTTAACCCAATATATTAATACTCTAATCACTGGCTAATTTATGAAGATATGAAACATATCTAAACACAGGTGCTTTTTTGTTCCAACTGCATTTGCACTAGACAGCTTATGTAGTAATCTTTTAAGAATAGCACAAAGACACTGGAGTGCTTTGGACTGGTCAAGATTTTGCCTTCAGCAGACCTCCTGTGATGCTGGAAATGCACACAAGCCCTGTGTACTGGAGACAAAATGCTTGAGGAACCATTTCAGAAACACCACTGACATACAAATGCTTGCTGTTACATCTGTGGAAGCAGGAATACTGTGGTTCAGCCTCATGGATACCTGACTTCACAGTGGCAATTAATAACAAGGGGACAGAACCAGCAAGCAGCAGTGCTGTGACGGAACTTCCCTTAGATAGATTTGGCCTTTGCTCTTATTAATCTAACTGCCAGAGGGGGTTAATCCCTTCATGGATGCTTGGGAGTGCTTAGCAGTCAGAGCAGACACAGCTCTGAGGCAATTCAGTAGGCAGAGAGAAACCTGCCCAGCTACAGTGCTTTTGCCAGATACCAGAAAAAGGATGCTGTGGGATTACCAAACGACTGATGCCACTTGCTGAAAATGGCATATAAGCATTGAGCTGTGCCACTGCACACGTGCGGTGCGCATCACACTTCAGGCAGCATTTAACTATTTCCAAAAGTGGCTGTGTGGGCAAACGAACTGCAAGGCACAGCAGGACCACGAAGTTCCTGGCAAGGGTAGGGGAACAGGAGGCAACATCCCAGCAAGAGATGTCAGCGAGTCGCCTTGGCCTTATAAGGGCCAGAAAGCAAGCCCAGCACACGCAGCCCCTTTCCCGAACGAGCTTCAAAGAAATCCGGACGTTTACTTACACCAGACGCTCCGTAAAGCTCCTTCGCGCTCCCCTACGAGATTACCCCGCCAACCCTTCGCTGGCAGCCAACAGCCGCACCCCCCCCCCCTCCCTCACGCCTGCGGGGTCGCGATAGCTTCGTCACAGCGCTCTCGCGAGGCGTTACCTCCATCCTCCCCTTCCCGCTCCCCCCCCGGTCACGTGACGGCAGACGAGGCACCGCTCCACCTGTCAGTGAGGCGAGAGGAGGGCCGCGTGCGAGGCGGGTCCGCCCCGCCCCTCTTCTCGCGCTCCGCCACGCGCCCGTCCGTTGGCGCAGGCGGGCCAACGGTCGCTCCGCCCTCGTGAGGGAAAAGTCCCTCAGCGGGCGCTGGCGCCGCCGCGCCTTCCCCTCGGCTTTCCTGCGGTGGATGGAACTACCTGCCGTAACGCGAGGGCAGCGGCATCCGGGCACGGAGGACCTTGCTTTATCCGCCCTTCGGCGCGGGCGCTACCCACAGCCTAACGGCCCCTCAGGCGGCGGGTCGGCCTCCTCCCTTCTCCCCGCGAGAAGAAACCATTATGATCCGGTGGTGCCAAAAAAACACGCCCTGTGGCCGAGCCACGAGAAGGCGGGTGGGCACGGCTGTCCGGCTCGTGCGTGAGGTCCCATTTTTTCAATGCCGTCTACGCCCCCAGCTCGGAGCCCTCGTTACGCAACGCCACCCATGAACGCAGCGCACCCTCCTCCCCCTTTCTCTCCCCCTCCTTCTCCCCCCCCCCCCCCCAAAGTCCGCACCGCTCCCGAAAACTTCCCCCCGCCTTCTCGCCCTCCGGTTTTTAAAGGCGCTCAGCAAACTTGCTGGTACCTGATCATCGAAAAGCTCCTCTGATTGATAGGCTCTTCGTCCTCTCGTGAGCCGCGGCGGGCACAAAGCCCGCCTCCTCCTGCAGACGCTGACCAATGGCGTGAGGCCGCCGAGAGGGGCGGGCTCTGAGCGCCAACCAAACCGGAGCGCAGCGGTGGAAGAGCGCTATGACTGACGTAAGTCAACAAAGGTCACGTGCAGCGCCGCGGAGGCGCCGATTGGCTGCGCGGGCCCAGGCGGGAGGGGAGGCGGTGGGGGTTGGGGGGGGGGGGGGGGGACGGCGGCGGCGTGGGGCTGGCGGTGTGACACAATTACAACAACTTTGGGCAGCCGCCGGGGAAGTTTGTACGGGCGGCGCACACAGCCCCGCTGCGGGAGGGCGGGCCGGGCCCGCGCCGCCCCGGCTCCGCGCGCAGCCCTGGCCGCCGGGGCGAGCGGCGATGTAAACACCACTCGGCCGCCATCCTCCGCAGTCTCCTCCTCCCCTCCCCCGAGCCGCCAGCGCTGGGGCTCCCTCCCTCCTTCCCCCTCCCTCCTCCTCCTCCTCCTCCGAGCAGCGGGGCTTCCCCCCGCCTCCCTCCCTCTCCCCTCCCTCCCTCCCTCCCCCTCCCTGCCGGCTGTTGTTGTTGTAATAAAAGTTGTGGGGTGTGTGCGTGTCGGGCACCCCGCCCCGCCCGGCGCTGGGGGGTGTCGGGGGTGCGCGGGGGGGGGGGGTGCGATCGGCAGTTAATTACGCTGCGTTTCCATGAAATCGTGCGGAGTGTCGCTCGCCGCCGCCGCCGCCTCTGCTGCTCCTTTCGGTGATGAGGAAAAGAAAATGGCGGCGGGGAAAGCGAGCGGCCAGAGCGAGGAGGACTTCGCCAGCTTGACAGCCGAGGAGAGAGAAGCCCTATCCGGTCTCGACAGGTACCCGCTCCCCGCTCCGCGCCCGGCCTTCTCCGCGCCCGGCTCGGCCCGCGCTCTCTCCGCGCCCCCCCTCCCTCGCCCGCGGTTCCCCGCTCGGCGCTGCGCGTGTGCCCGGCCCGGAGCCGGGCCTGCCCGCCTGCCCGCGCGGGGGAACTGCCTCCGGCTAACGCGGCGCCTCGCGCCTTTCCTTCTTCTCTCTCCTCCCTCCCGCCCGCCCGCCCGCTCCCCTCTCTGCAGCCGACTCTTCGGATTTCTGAGGCTTCATGAAGATGGCGCCAGAACGAAGGCCTTGCTGTTAAAGGTAGGAGCGGGGATGGATGGGGAGAGCGGGATGGGGGAGAGGGGAGGGGGGGAGGGGGGGGGCGACGCGTTAGCCGGAGGCAGTTCCCCCGCGCGGGCAGGCGGGCAGGCCC
>NW_024884364.1:34468666-34574997 GCF_019232065.1 Centrocercus urophasianus | reverse complement strand
GGGAGGAGGAGGAGGCGGCGGGGGGAGGGCGCCCGCGAGGCGTTGCTGACGTTGCCCTCTCCCCGGACCCTCCCTCGCGATTTGGGCCCCGCGCGGCCGCGGAGCGCCGGGGGAGAAGTTGGGAGTTGGAAGGGGCGCGGAAAGCGCCGCCGAAGGGGAGCGCGACTCCCGGCCCCGAACTCGCGGCATGCCGGCCGCTCTCTCGCGGTCCTCCCCCGCATCCCCGCTGCCGGGCGGCTCGTCGGGAGCCCGCCCGGCCTCGCGGAGCGGCGTTCGCGTCCGCGAAAAGTTGTTGGCCCTGTCATTGAGTTAAGTAATGGCTGCTCCTGCCGGCCCAAGATGGCCGGACAGGGAGGAGAAAGGAGGGGGGGTGGGGTGGGGGGGAGATAAACACGAAACAAACACCGCGAAGAGACGTGCGCGTCGTGCGGAGCGCGCGGCCCGGCCGAGCGCGGAAAGGAAGGACCTCCGCGCGCGGTGTCCGGGCGCTGCCCGCGGCCGGGCGGGGCCTTATCAACCTGTAGCACGCGCCGCGCCGCGCTCCGCACCGCGCTGACAAAGGCCCGCAAGCTGCCGGGGGCTCCGCGCGGCGCTGCCCGGCGCTCCGCCGCTCCCCGCTACTGACAGCAGCCGAGCGTTTGACACTTTGTTCGCCCCTTTGTGGTGTCCGGCCTCTGCGCTCCCGTTTACACGTGGAGGATTTCTAGCCGAAGTCGCGGCCCCGCGGCGGCCCGGGCCCTCGCTGGGCTTTGGGTGTTTGTTTGTGGCCTAATTGGAAAGGCTCGGTGTCAGGACGTGGGGGAGGGTGGAAGGAAGGAACGCGAAGCCGAGTGCGACCTTCTTTGTGTTTGCATTTAAAAACCCACGCTGCTTCGGTTGGGTTTTCAGAGTTATTCATTCAGGTATTTATTTCCTGAATAAATCAGAAAGGTCGAGGAGTGATGTGTCACGGCGGTTATGTTTTGTACGTTAAGTGTGATGGGCCGGGATTCATCCCTGTGTGCTGCCGAGGCTGCCGGAAACGTCGCAGGGAATCACATATGGGATAGAGCCTAAGGATGCCGCTCAGAAAATAAAGACATGGTATCACTGAGGTTGCCTGTCTCACAGCATCTCTACCTCCCGTTGGGTTTCACATACTGTAAAACGAAGCAGTGCGGGTCACAGTTCAGCATGTTATTGAAGTTTTTGAGGCCTTTTTGAATACAGCGCCTTTTTTTTTTTCCCCACACATTTATTTGCGTCTACGCTCTGTGTCAGGTAACTGAAGGTAACTGAAGTTATTGGGCATTTTGATATTTTCAAAGTACATTTTTGGGAACACTCATCCTCTTGCTGTATCGGCATATGATTCCATGCAGTGAGTATTAACACAAATACAAAACCCAATGCCATCACAAATTGAAACTGGCAAATATTTTGATATTGCAGCTCTGTTTTCTGACAGTGCTTTGGACATTGATGAATTGCACGCTAATTTATGGAGCTTGCTCTTTGTGAAACTTGTCACTGAGAGAAGGAGATGGCTACGTAAGAAGGATTAAAATGTTACTGTGCAGTGCAAAAATCTTTCAAAGGCATTTCTTGGCTTGCTCAAGATTCAGATTTGTTTGTGCTTTTTTCTTTTGGGGAATGTGTGTATGTTTCAGTTACTGTTATCAGTAAGTAAAAAGTTGTTATTTATAAAATGTTCATTACTTAGTTCTGTGTGTGTGTGTGAAGCATTATAAGTTCTGTAATATCTGTGGTGGAAGGGAAGGTTTGGAGTAATTAATCTAGTAGGCCACTGAAATTTCATGTAATGGTCATTTTTATTGTAGGAAGTGTAGACATATATATGTACACTTAATTAATGGCTTTTGCAGTGATAGTAATGAAATTTTTCTTTTTTTGCACGGAGCTAACAAAGACCCTAACTCCATAATTATGAAATCATAACTGATTTAAGAATCTTGGAGCCAGTGCATTGGAAAGCAATGCAAGATGTATGTGCAGGAATAGCTAGGAAAGCCACTGAGTCATGTTTTGAAAGGAATCCTTCACAGAGGCAGAAACATCAGTGCTCCGTACACTGCAAGAGCAGTGCATTTGCTACTGCACCCTTTGAGCAGAAGGCTGAAGCAGCACCTCTTTGGCAGTGCTCCCTGGTTGCCTGTGGTTATAGGGTGGCAGGAGTAGTGTGCCAGTCCTGGGAGGCTCTCTCTCAGCTTGCGAGTGTGGAGGGAATTGCTCCCTTCTTTTCCTGAGCTTGTGTTTAGCGAGAGGGCTCTGGTGAGGGCTTGAGTTTGGTGTCTCAGCACTGTGAGGTGCTGCTCCAGTTCTTAGGGGGTTTCCCTCGGCAGGATGCTGTGTGCTGGCTCAGGCCCTTCCAGGCCAGCCAGGAGATGTCATGGAGCCTTAGCAGTGGGAGCTGTGGTCTAACAAAGCCACACCCTGGCAGAGCGAGCGGTAAGAAATCCAGAATCTTTTTAAAGGATGAAGGAAGCTTCATGTCCGGAGCTTTAATGTGGCTGTGGGTTTTATTCCTTCTCCAGGTCTGGACTGGAGTCCACCTTTTCAGTAGTTTTGCTGTATAGGGTATATGACTGTAGCACCCTGAACTAAACTGGTTCCTGCTGCTGGGTGTAACAGATCAAAAGAGCAGATATGACATCAGATCTATACAATATTTATGGAGTATTGAAGATACCGTCTAAAGGTCAGGAATACGGTTTTGTTGCTCCATGTATTTGATGTGTGATAAGCCAGAAAAAAAATCAAACTTCTATGTAATTGTGTACGTGCTGTTAGTATTATGACAAAGGGATAGAATTTGCTGTTGTCGAAACATTTTGTGTTTATTTTGCAGAAAAAAGAGCTTGAAAGATAATAGTTTGCAGCTAGTGTGATTTTAGGGAAGAGGTGAATTAAGTGATGTCTCCTTTTGAGCCTGCTGAAACTCTGCAAATCCAATGCAGCTTGTCTCATTTAGGTGAAAGTGCACACAGCTGTGCACTGGAGTTGACAACAACGTTAATGTGAAGGAGCCAAAAACACAAATTGGACAAAAAAAAACCCAAAAAAACCCCAAAAAAACAACCCAAACTCGCTGGTATTGTGATGTCTCTTTCTGTCAGAAGGATGTTAGTTCTCACAAGAGGTGAGGTTTAATTACACAGGGAGGGGGGAATGTATGTTGAATTGGGAATGAACTGCAAACGATTTGCTTTTTCTCTTTATTTTTTAGTCTTTTTTTTTTTTTTTTTTTTTTTTTAATCCCAGTGTTTTGCCAAAGTGGACTTTTTTCAGCGGCAAACCTTTGTTTCATAAGCTATGATTTTTTGACTTCCATGCAGATTTCAGTTGATGTAACTGGTTTTTAGGTATTTGTAAATTCTTATTCATTGATTTGAATCAGTTTGTCATACCCTATAGACAAAATTTGAAGCATGTTCAATTAACAGTATTGATTATGAAATCAGTTCCAAGAGAAATGAAGTAGATTGATGCAGTATAGCAGTTCTGGGTCTCTGTTACCTTCTGTGGTTTAGCAGGCCTTCCACCTGATGTAAAAAATGCAATTTCCTTTGTGCAAAGGTCACATGTGTTGACAAAATTAGCTGTGACTATCAGTGCTTTTATTTAGCGTACAAAACAAGTGCACAGTGACACCATTCTTTCACTTTTCTTGTAATTGTAGGTGTTACTTGCTTAAAAACACTTCTGGACAGTGTGAATGATCATATAATGACTTTGTCCCTTCAGTGTTGACATAGATGCTAATTTTCTACTAATCTCTAATTAAATATTCTCAGTTTTAATTGTGCCAGGCTGCTTGAAAAATAATTGATCAGGAAAACATTTCAGCAGACCAGCCTACGTATAGTAAAGTGTTTTTTTTTTTTTTTTTTTTTTTTAAACAATTTTGGAAACATTTTGGCTCTATTTATTTTCATCAAAACAAAGGAGAATTGCTTTTAAAATAATTACAGCGTTTGCTTAATGTAATGGCAGTGTTGGGAATTGAGAAACTGGGAATTGGTACCATGAGACATCTGCAAACCATTCCGGGAAGTGGGAAGCCTCTCCAGTTTCTGTAAATTTATGTCTCAGCTGTTCCTTTATGTTTTTTTTTAATACGGTTTACATTTCTTATTATTTGCCAATTATCTGGCATACTGTCTGTTAAAGCAGAACAAGTTTGAGTCGGTTAACTTATTGCAAATTGTGTTATGGACTCAGCTGGTTTTCTAGCCCTTTTTGAGGGTGTTTGGAAGCTGGGAGATTTGAAGTAAGAATTGGAGCAGCTATTGGGTAGCTGGGAATGAACCACTGACTTCAAGATCGGTATTTTTCTGCATGCTGCTGGAGCTCAGTGTTCGTATGAAGGGGTTTTTAGGATCTGATTAAGTAATGGACGGCATTCTACAATTCATGGTTGCACTATGTTTGTATTTTGAAATTGCTTATCTTAAAACAGCCCACATGATATGTATCTATCTTGGTTCTTAAGACTTAATTATATGCTTGCATCATTTGTACTGCATCTGGCATTAAAAATAACTTTTTTATTTCTCCAAACGGACATTAGACAGCTCAAGTGTGAGCTATTTGGAATGTTTTCATACTTCCAAAGCTGATGTTTGAGGCATGTTTCTTTAAAATGGTGTGGGTTTTTGTTTTTTTTTTTTTTTTAAATTATTTTTATTGCTGCAAACTTAAGACCTTGAGTATTTTGGCTATTTCATAATTTTAAAGTGCAATGTTGTTACTTCTTCCTGCGGACAGGGAAGTGAGTGAAGTTACAGTTGTACTTTTAATATATTAAAGAGAAGGTAAGGAAGGATTAATCTCCTCCAACAACGCGGTTTTCTTTGAAGTGTGGTTAGATTGCGGGAAAACTAACATGCCCATTTCAGTATGATGTCCTCCATCAAGAAGCTTTTGTGAGGGAACACACTATAAGATTTTTCTTTGTTACAGTAGCTTTTTTTAATAGAATAAACGTTGTTACAAATGGCAGCCTCTAAGTTCTAATCTGCTGGTCTCTGAAGGCTTAAGTGACCTTCTACTGATACATATCCATAGACTTAAGACTGTTTGTGCCCTACTGACTTAATTATTAAATAGACAAAGCAAGCAGCAGGAACTAAGAGGGGGGAATTGTTATTGTGTTTCAGCAGCTGAGGAAAAGGGGTTGTGATAGATTACTTGTTTAAAGACTGTGAGGAAAATTAATGGTGGGGATGGGGCTACTTTTTCCACACTCAATTCCATTCTGATACTTTAACCACTCAGATCCTTCCATTGATCTTTTTGTGGTTCATGGTAATAGTAGGCTCTGTTTTTCAAAGCTCTGTATGGGTAATATTGGACACCGTATGCAAGAATGAAATGTCCAAAGTGTGTGTTCTGTCTATGTGTAGTATTCAGGGTTTCCTGCTTGTGAAACACAGGGGCTCTTTGCCTCTTGCCAGCTTTTATGGTTGTCTATTCGCTGTCATAGATGGAGTGGGCATGTTAATTACAGTGGTATCATAACGTCATTGTAGGTAAACGTTGAAAGCATGATGTAAGAACTGTACCATACGTTTGTTTTACATACAGTTTTAGAAGAGAATTATGTTCAATACTTGGGCAGTTCTGCTTGTAGAACCTTTTGTTTTTATCGTGTTTGTGTAGTGATGGAAAGCTAAGGGAAGTAAATGGAAAATATTTATGGCTATGAAGTTATTTTATAGTAATTAGCATTTATTGCAGGACTCTGGTACCAGAGTTATATGCAATGGCCTACTTTTATTCTTTTTTTTTTTTTTCCTTTTTCTTTTCCTTTATTTTTCCTTTATTCCATTGAGAATTAGACAGGCTTCCATTCTGCGGAGAAATTAAGCTTTGGTTTCCAGCTTTACATGTTCAAGAGCTAGGCTTCAAGTTGTTCATGGTTGGTGAGCAAATACTGTTCTTGGTCCTCAGCTGTTGGTATTTCCTGGGCTGCAGCAGGGATTTGTCAGTGTTTCCAGCAGATGGAAGGGAAACAAATACATAGTTTATGAAAATTGAAATGGTTGTGTAAAACCCTTAAAGGAATTAGATGAATTTCTGTGGAAATGAACTGAGCGGATGAGTTGTGAATACTCTGTTGAGCAGGGGGACAGATTTTAGTGTTTGTTCATATGATTCCAGAAGCTGAGCTGTTGTTATGCTCACTCTCAATGCCCGTAGGTAGGTTTACGTGTACATCTGTCAGTCCCTTAGTTTCAAATATACCTTGTGTTTGCCCTATAGCTTTGATATTAGTTACTTTCTGTTGGGATCTCCCTTGTTGGTGAGGTCCTGCAGCTATGATGTTTGGAATGCAGCGTTTGAATAATGTATCTCCACCACTAGAAGTGATGGAAGTGATGCTTATTAAACTTCCAGTGGCCTACAATTGCTAACAGCTTTCCCCTGTTCAGTGGCAGAATACCTCTCTGTAGTTAAGAAAAAAAGACAGTGCTCAACTCAGTGGTTCTGTATGGAGCCATACAGAGGCTGTCAAGTTTTGTGCAGTTCCTTCTGAGGAAGGAGAAGAACTGCATTTGAGAAAGTCTAATCTGAGTTTGTCAGACCAGGGAAGTCTTGTGATGTATTTAACTTCTCTCTTACTTTATTATACATCTTCCTGGTTCTCAGATAAGCATAATAAAGCAATTTCATTAGCAGCTGTAATTTCTCTTGAGGAATGTGTTTTTTGGACTGGTCTGCTCAAAGCCTGCTTTCAAGACTAGTTCTGCTGATACCCCTGAAAGTACTGTGTGACATATGGCAGTTTGCATGAGGGTAGAGTTTACTGAATGGTACACCTTCAAAATCAGCTGGTGTGTGTAAGGTGTTTGCAGCGAGTGAGTCAGGTATTAATCTTGATACTAGATAATATTTTTAATAGAATAGTGTTCCCTGTGTAGATAAGAGCACCATGTTAATGAACAAATGTCCCTTAGGTGTGTTTGGCAGTTGAAGAACATTCTTTCTCAGATACTTTCACTTCAGAGTGTGAAAGGATGCATGGATTACCATCAGAGCGGTTCTGACAAAGTAGCTTCCTTTATGGTTGTTGCATTTACTATATAGCATTCATGGAAGAAGCTTCTTTAATTAAGATATATAATTAGAGGTATTTTTAATGGGGGTGACTAAAAGTGTGTCTTGAATTACAGCTAGAACACTATAAGCTATAGCTGAATTTCCTTTGTGGTATATTCTTCAATTAATTGTTGTCAGTTAAAATGCTTTAAGTAATTTCCTTTTCTCATGATGGTATTTTGTGGAAAGTTATTCATAGATTGGTTATTAAGTTCTAAAGTAGACTGAATCGTGAATATGCATTTCATTAAATTTTTGGTTGCATTTTGAGAATTCTAAAGTTCTGAACAGTTTTGGGATATCATTTTTAGCATTAGTCAAATGTTCCAGTGTAATGGCTTCTAAAATGGAGCCCATCAATCTTTTTGCTTTTGTGGTATCATGTTCCTTACATTGAAGTTGAGGTTGCCATTTTAACTTCTTATGTGAGCACTATTTTCATTATTTTGTGGTTTGAAAACTTGTTTGTAAGTAAGTAAATCTTGTGTTTAGTGGGAAATAGGGAATTTAAGACTTTAGGTAGTGGATTTTTTTTTTTGTTTTTTTTTTTTTTTTGTTTTGTTTTGTTTTTTGTTTTTGTTTTTCCCTTTGGATAACAGAATCTTAATTCTTAATTAATCTGTGTGTTTCTGTTCCTGTGCTGCTTCTCATATGCTCTAGTGAAACCATTTTGGGGCCTGTGCAATAAACCAAGCTGGCAAATTGATTCAGATTAAAAAAAAATGTAAACAGTACAGGTTATTTTGCAGACTCAAAAATGGATGCATGGTTGTTTTAACTGTGAAAGATCTGAGAATCTAGTGTGGGTTCTGCTTACCTGACACTTTCTGGAAAAGTTATTTGCAGAATTGTTGCTGAAGCAGAAAGGGTTGGTCCCTTGGTCCCCAAGTTGCTGGGGTTATGTATATGCCTTCTGAGGAGGGAAGATGGAATGAGTGTGGTGACCTGGCTTCGTTACCCTCTGTGAAGAAAGACCTAGCATTTTGTGAAGGTAGCTGCCAATATGAAACCTAGGACGGTTTCACATCTGAGTTGATCTGAGCAGCAAAGAATGCAGTGTATGTGTGATCAGAACTGCGGAAGAAAGCTGAAAAAGTTTTGTGAAGGGTTTTTTTTTTTTTTTTTTTTTTTTTTTTTTATTTTTTTTATCGACGTGGCTCTGAATAGGGGAAAGATGCTGAAGGATCCAGGCTGTATACTTTATAAACTGTATTTGAAGCTATGCCTTCTGAAAGTGAGGTCTTCATTTGCTTTTGAGTAAGAAGAGAAATGAAACGTCCTTCTGGGAAAGTCTTTTTGGAAACAATATAGTGTTACAATAAAAGGAAGAGATTTTCAGTTAAAGGATATTGTGGTTTAACCCTACAGGTGGCTCAGCACCACGGAGTTGTTTGCTCACTCTCCCCCTATGCAGTGGGATGGGGGAGAGAATTGGGGGAAAATAAAAACAGGGTGGAACTTGTGGGATGAGATAAAACTAAGAGAAAAGGAAAAGAATAATAGTTATGGCTGTGTGTGTATAAATGTGTATCGCATGTACAAGTGGTGCACAGGCAATCGCTCATCACCTGCTCACCGATGCCCAGCTAGTCCTCCAACAGTAGAAAAGAGAGAGCTGAACTGCCACTCTGCTCAAAACTCCTTCCCCATAATGTCCTGTGGTATGGAATATCCCTTTGGCCAGTTCAAGTCAGCTGTCCTGATTCTCTTCCCTTTCAGCTCCTTGGGCCCTTTGCTGCAAACAGCCTTGGTTCTGTACAGTTGTGCCCAGCAGCAACTATAAACATCAGTGTGTTACCAACAGTGTTTTTCTCCTAGAACCAAAACACAGCATCTTAGCAGGCACTCTGAAGAACACAATTGCATTCCAGCTGAAACTAAGACAAAAGAACTGAAAGAGAGGTTGACAAGGATAGTTGTTAAATATGAGGAAGCCAAGCAATAGGTGATAAAGTGATGCAGACAAAATGTGGGTGGCTGGGAAGCAGTGAAAATCAGAGTATTTTTTTCTAGCAATTACCTGAAAGCTGATCCTGGCTACCATCTAACTGTTACTGCTGACTTCGAGTAGCATTTGTGCTGTTGATGGTGATGTTGCCTGCTTCAAATGACTTCAAAAGCAAGGTAAACAGGAGCAGAATAGACAGAAGGAAGTTGAAGAAGGATTAGCAAGGGTGTGAGAAAGCCTAAGAAGAGTTACATACTTTAGGTTCGCTTGTGTTCTCCCATTTTTGAAATAAGATTAAGGCCTGGTAGAGGAAGCAGCTCCTTTAGCAGCAGCACTGACTGCAGTGTCCAAACCTTTGTTTTCTGCTGCTGCCTCCCTTCCTCCCTCTGCCCTTGCCACCTAATGGAGTGCAGCAGCTGGGAAACCAATAGATTTTGCTTTTTTTTTCCTCAAGGTGAAAATGAAGGCTAAGAGGACTGACGTGTCTGTCTGTCCTCGTGTCATGTTTTCCTGCCTATAGATTTGAAGGGTGGAGAAAGCTGAGCAAGTGAGGAAGGTATAGGCGGTTAATTTAAAAGGGAAATAAATAGTCTTAAATGTGGAATTGAAAGTCTGAGTAAGGGAGAGGAGATGTAACGTATAATTCAATGCTGCGAAGTGTAGAGAATGTACCGGATGAAGTGAAGGGTAAGAAAAACGTAAGACATCCTTTGCATAGCATTATAAAGTGTGCCATAAGCAGTCACTGGTATGAAAGAAAAAGAGAAATGTTACTGGAAATAATAAAGTATGGAAACTGAATACATTGGTTGGTAAACCATAAAAGAGCTTCTGGGCAGCTTGCAGATATGGTGTCTTAAGATATGGAACACCGTGTTTCTTAAAACTTAATGCATTCTTGGTCTTCCTTGGGATGCACAAACCTGTGTTATGTGTTTTTTTGTTGTTGTTGTTGTTTTTTTTTCTTTTTTTCTTCTTAAATTCTTCTACCTTCTCTAAGGTTTTAATGGTTGGAAGGCCAGAACCTTTGAATTTTTGATCTCATTAATACTTACACATTGTGAAACACACTGAAGGATTATCTGATTTCAAATGTTACCTCTTAAAAAAGATAAGCAAATTGGGCTTACAGTGCTTTTGTGGTCTAAATAATTAAAAAAGCAGGAAAATTATGAAATCTGAGAGAAATTAGTTATTATTTCTCCCTTCCTTGATTCAAAGGGTGAATGTAGCTTTAAAGAAAAACTGGAAATCTCGTTAGAAGTTGTTTTTCAGCTAGTTTTGAATCAGAACAACACGTACTCTTCTATTCCTTGCTTAAGAGGTGATGAAATAAGTAAATAGTTTGTATAAGGCAAAAACAGATATGAAAGAGATGTATGTCTGAGCCAGCTATGAAAGTGACCTCTGTGAAAATCCTCAAATGCACTCTTAAGATCAGAGCGCACATAATTTAAATAGCGAGTTACCTTTTGGGATTGTAATGGAGGCTTTCTTAACTGTAGTTACTGTGTGGAGGAAATGAGTAGTTTAAGTGGTTTCAGTGCCTCTCTTGGTTACGTGTAGAGAGAATTTAGAGGGGCTTATGTTTACAGCAGAAATCAGTTTTGGTGTCTGTGTAAAATGAGATGACAGAAGACCATTACAGTCTATGTTAACTAATGAGCAGAATAAGGTCTCATTTTCAACCTTTAAATGGGCTCTCCTAACTTGAAAGTTCATGTGCTAGAGAATTTTAGTTCTGATGGTTTTCTTGGATTAATTATACACCGTCCATCTTTGCTGTTATATTTTTTTCTACCCATAGTGTCAATGTGGGGCATTTTTTTAAAGAAGTTGCTTTGATATAAATAATTTGCTAGTAGTCCTAAAGGTTGAACAGGACCTGGAAAGGATCACATTGTGTTAGAGGCAATGGAAGCACAGCAGAAGTTGCGTTGTGATGTAGAAAGCTGTTGCAGAGATGTGGTTGGGGTAGCTGGAGGAACTGTGGAAGGTTGTATACAGATTCCTGAGATAATAGCATGCGATGGGGATAGGGGTGTTACATTGGGCTTTGGTGCCCAGTGTGTTGGAGGTTGTCTTCAGTTAATCTGAGAACATAGGTGGACCCAAAACTGTGTGGAAAAAGTTAGAGCTGGAATATTACAATCTATTTAATCCCTGCCAGTAAAAACGCTGTCATCTTAAGTTTATCATTAATTGATTCTCTTCCTCTGTGGCAGCTTGTTTGTTGCTTTTGAGTGGTAGGATGTTTTCAAGTGATGCCAGTTGTGAACTTAGATCTTGCTTATATTATGGCCAAAAATTTGGGCAAATTGATGACTCCTTTATATTCACCGAGAAGAGAATCTTTTGTACTGCTTTCTTTTAATTGGTTATTATTCCAAGTCCTTGGTAGTTTGAAACAATGACGTAGCTCATGCCCTTCTCTTTAGATTAGCATTTGCTACTTAGATGGAAGGGGTGATTTTTCAGAATGATTTCTAGATGAAAATGTTGTTGTTCCTGAGAAAATGAGAATGGGTCAGCACAGCTGTTGTGTGCAGGAAGCTCTCAGAATTCAGGGAATGTGTGGCACCTGTGGAACTGAGGTGCACATTTGGACAACTTTGCTTCTTGAGAAGGCCCAGCAATGCACTCCAAAGCTCTCTTGGATTTTGCCTGACCACTCTGCTTTGATTTCTATTTATAGAAATAAAAGGTTTTTTAGATTGTCCAGGCAAGCAGCAGAGATCTTTTAGGGGAAGCTTTTTGATATTTGGAGATTATTTTAATTTCTTGGCTTTTTAATATTAGTTAAGGAGATTAGAATGCAGCTTCCTTAATAGTGAAGCTCTGGCTCCAGTCCATTAACTCTTTTCTTCAGCACCAGTAGGTAGGAATTCTCTAACACCAGGAAATTGTGCCTCACAAGGAGCTGATAAGCAGATCTGTAGACTTACTGACTGAAACAGGGAGCCAGGTCTCACCACAGGTCATTTCACAGCTTTTTCCCTGGAGCCTTTTTCACTTCCAGAATCAAAACTCAGAAATGGAACAAACTGATTCAAAGCAATTCATTAATGACTGGCTTGAGGTCTGTCGGGCTTCAGACAACTGCAAAGGAGAAAAAAAGCACTTCTGCTCTCATGACTTCTTTTCACTAATTTTTCTATAGCAGTGTAGAACCTTTGTGGATTTTTGTCGTGTCATTGCTGAAAGTGATTAACTCTTACATTCTCATAAGCAGATTACTTGCTTTGCTCAGCTCCTTTGTTTGCCAGTTTATTAAATTGGGGAAAAAAAAAAAAAAAAAAAAAAAAAAAACAGCAAAAAAACAACATTGACTGAAGAGTAATATCTATTTGTACCTGTGTACATTGGTACACGAGTTTTGGAGTGGATGTATTATCAAATACCTATAACCCCCCTGCGTTTATGTTCACAATTGAATCTAAGTTGGACAGTAGTCTGCTGTTACAGCTGTGCTGGCATTTTCTCTAACTTGGCATTCCCTACATGCAAGTTACTGTTAGCATCATTGCACTGTTACGTGCAGTGTCAGATTCAAAAGCGTAAGAGCTCTCTGTTGCTGTCCTGGTTGGATGGTCTTTGATTATTATTATTATTTTTTTTATTCTTACCCTAATGTATGGGCAAACAGCTTGGAAGGGCAGAGCTGATTTTCTAAAAGCAGAGATGATGTCTGTAGCTGTGGCTGTCCGTGCTGTTGTGATATTACTTGTATTATTTTCAACTTTCAGTATCTTCTGTGTTTTCGAAAGAATAAAGAATTCCAGTCAACCTTAAATGTTACAAGTAATGTAAGTTAGAGCCCAGGCCAATGGGGTCTTGCTGCTTATTATCTCAAGAGACCAGAAAAGCTGTGTAATGTTGTATTGTGAAACAACCGCACAGGATTTGACTATGGTTCGGGCAGCCTGGTTGTGTGGAGAATCCCAGTGGTTGGTGACCCTGCACATAGCAGGGAGGTTGAAACTGGATGATCACTGTGGTCCTTTTCAACCCAGGCCACTCTCTAATTCTCTAGATGGAAACTGTTGTAAAGTGGTAGCTTGTAACATTTATTAGAGCCTTCATTAAAGGTGCATCACAAGTTATGAGATTTCCACTTAGCATATGTGAAGCTTCCACACCAGGATCATGACATGATAATGTAAGAGAAATGTGTTTTTAGTGTATGTTGTGTTGCACAGTTCTCGTGAAGATTTTTTGTTGTTGTTGTGCAGATTCTTTGCTTTGAAACTGCTGTGTCAATCTACATTTTGATTACAAGCTAGTACATTTGTCCTGTTTTTAACTTGGTTTAGACAAAATACTGGAAAACAGACGGCGATTAAATCCACAGTGTGAGAGGAATGACTAGTGTTGCTTAGATTTGCAGGTAGGAGAACATTATTAAAAACAGATATGTTTTGAAGATGATGCAACATTTATGTAACTTGGTAATGTAAGCTAAATTGGTAGTTCATTTAAATAGAACAGATTCCCATTTTGTTTAGAAGACGCTGAACAAGAGGGGCAGATACTGTGGTGTTGCCTCTTCTTCCACAGTCAGATAAGGAATTAATGTTACTTCTGAATAATTTTCTCTTTGTTTGAAGATGAGTTATATCCTTCATTAAAATACACATTGAAAGTGAAGTGTGGGACTTTTTTTTTCCTTCACATATATGAAAATTTTGGCATTTGATTGCCCCTTCAGTTGGATCTCTTTCTTGGCATGTAGAGCTTAAAGAAAGATTCCCTGAACTTCGGAGAAGGGATACCTGTTGGAAAGTGCTATTCTGTACCACTTGCTAGGGGAATTGAGCTGAGATGAGTGAAGGTTCCATTGCCAGTTGACATTTACTACAGAAAAGTCCCCATGAAGTTGCCTGAGTGAAGCTGTAGGTCTGTTAAGTCATCTTTTCTTTGGCTGGCTAATAGCAGTTAGAGCTTAAGGCTCCATTGCTTGCATAATGTTGACCTCCTGACCTCTAAAACAAGTTAACCATTTCATTTTTTCCCTACACCCTTCTCTGCCCTCCAGCATTTCTAGCTTTATCTCAAGTTGTTTGTGTGCCAAGCCCTCTGTCACTGTCAGTGTCAAGATGTGTGAGGTGTGGGTCACATGCTTGTGTGTAGTGATAAAATGGGTGTGGGTGAAAGGGAGGCCTGTACTCATCAATGTTAGAAAAATTAGTTTGGAATAATTAGTAATATTGAAAATGTTGAAGATCTCCACCTTCCCTTAAGGAAGCTTACTCTCCACATTTACTCTACAGAATGACAGTAACAGAAAGTATGTGACTGGCATGGGAGGAGGAAAGAAAGGGCAGAGCTGGCTGTGGGTGGGGACCTCTAACACAGGAAATTGAGCCCCAGTGGTATTTCTGGAGGTGTCTTAGCACATCCCAGTTGTGCAGTGGGGTTGGAGGTAGTGTATAGCGTGGGCCATGCATAATTAAATCATAAGCTGCTTAAAATTATTGTTTACAATGGAAGGAGATCTCCCAAGGCTTTGGGAAGTAGCCCACTTTTGAATTTAAATGTCCCCATTGATTGTGCGCTCTTCCCTATACTCTGAAATACAAAAGGTTTTGCTTCATTCAGTCTGTGTAATGGAGGAAAGAAAGGAGATCACAGGACAGAAGAAGGCACTGTGCCATCTGCACACCTGTATGTCAGGTAGGAACAGACTGGTTAGTTACATCTGGCACACAAAGACATGGACTCTGAGTGCCAGCGGTTGTAAGTGAGTTGTGGAGATGAAAGAAGCCCAACTGTTTGGGGAGGAATTTTGAGTGCACAACCCGTAAGTGTTTTGAAGTTATAGCACAGTTCTTGGGGGGAGAGGGGGTACTTGAGAATTGCTTAGCATCCTTTAGCTAGTGATGGCTTTGCCTTATGCACTCTCTCTAGATAGAAACAGAAAAATAGAAATAGAAAGGATTATTTCTTCTGTCCTTCCCCTGGACGTGCAAATTCAGTGTTGTCAGCAAAAATTGTTAGTTTATGCAGTTAACTTTGCTGTCTTTTGTCCTACATGGCTGGTATAGCAAGACTTTTAAAACTGGGAAATGAAATTGTTGTACTTATGGACATAACTTCAGCTCTGACTTCAAAGTGTGATGTTGCATTTCGTATGTTATGTATGCTGCGTGTTCCTTTTGCCATCCTCTGCAACTGGAGAGTAGCTGCCTGTAGCATTGTTATGGTTCAAGTTTAAGGCTGCTTTCTGGGAAGTTTACCTGCTCTGCTTTTTGTAAAGTTGGGTATTTTTTGTTTTTCGTTTTCCCCTACCTGCCGATCTGCTTCCTTACAACCTACTTTGAGATTTGCTTGCCATCCCAGTGTACAGGGACACCACTGTTGCTTGGTGTCCTGCCCATTGCTCCTGCTTAATATGGCACTGCTAAATAAATCATAGCGATTTTCTTAAGGCACAGGAGTGTTCCTCCATTTGATCATGTCAGCAGTCAGGCTCACAACGTATCTCAAGGGAAAGTCTTTTTGTTACATCACTGCTACCATAACTCATACTTTTTTTGCTTAATACCTTAACTGTAGAGGACAGCCAGCCCTTCCACAGCTAGAGTGCTGGTAGCTGCTGCCCAGTGACTGTTGTCAGACAGAACTGTGGTTACATGCATTTCCTGTTCTCAGGATATTACTTGGTTGTTTGAAACCTTCTGAAAGACCTCATGCAAGCAGGATTCTACTTAACTATAATCAGAAAACTGTTAAATTTTGACAAAGACTTTTGTGGTTTTGAACTTAGCTTGCTGCTCTTAAAACTTGCTTCAATGACCTAGAGATGCGATTCCTGTTTAGAAGCTATATTATGTTTTCTGATATCACTGTCATCATTTGTATAAAATTCATCACTACTTGTAGATTTCACTGTGGATGGATAGTGATACAAGTGTAGCTTTAGACAGTGTTGGCTTTTTGACACTGAAAGCAAATAGTAACATTAGGATGTAAGTGTTGAAAATAGCACTTCTCAAATTGTAAAGTAGTGTGCCAGTGGTCTGCCAGAGACAGAGCTGAGATTCAGACTTAATGAAGATGGGTAATAAATTAATTATTCAATTCATTACTAAGTCCTGAACAAAAATCACAGTAGAATCCAACTATAATGCTGCATTTTGCTGATCTGTTTCTTCATCTGTCAATTGCTTCTGATCTTGTTGAAACCACTTTCATTTTAGAGAGAAAATCATCAATCAGAGTTTTCTTGAGAACTAGGAGTGCTTCAGAGTTCTAGGTGACAGTGGCTGTTCCAGTGTGTTTTGGGAAGAAGAGCAAGTCGAGTTAGAAGCCTACCTGTTTGGTGAATGATGCAGCAGAAGCAGACTCCTTTCTCCTGCCCATTTGAATGCTGATGGGCATGTCTTTGGGAGAAAAATGCTGTGAACAGTTACTTGGAGCACTTTTAGAAAACTTGAGAAGGCAGTTGAACGTAACAAAACCTTTAAAAATACCCTTTGCTGATGTAACTGCTCTGATTGCTGAATGCTGAATGCCTGCTTTACTTGTCGCATGTTATTTCTAGCTCTCGAGATCAGAAAGCTGTTTGCTTATTTGGTACCGTGCTTTGGGTGGCAGCACATGCTGGGCATGAGACATCTGAAGGTATTTGTAAAGGGATATCCAGTCTTTTTTTTTCTTTTTTCTCTATTTAAGCGGTTTTTTTTGACTTAATAGAAAGTTAGGAATAGCTGTTCAATTTTTGCTTCAAGAAACTTTTTATTTTCTACATAAAGTTTTGGAAGCGTATCACAGAATGTGTGATGCTGCCGACTTTCTGTGAATGTTCTTACTTTTTACGCCATCACTTTTCTTTTTTGGGAGTTGCCAAATGAAAACTTGTCTTCAAGTCTAGGAGAAATTTATTATACAAATGGGTTTTGAAGGGTGGTTACCTTTGTGTACAGAAATGTAGTTTGTATGAGGATGGGAAGCTTCAGTTATATTTAGCTGAAATTAAAGTACCTGCAGTGTTAGTACCCATCTTGCTAGAGTAATGCCAAAATGAAAAAACAAACTAGGTGAGCTTAGTTCTTAATAAACTAGATATATCTGCTAAAAATTGCATTCCTTCGTTAACTGAAAATATTGAATCCCACATGTATTTATATCTGAGGCTGGCCAGATTTCAAATATTATCTGTAGTTTTGGGTCTGTAGTTGCACTCTGCGCTTTCAGAAAATGTGGCTGCCTCCTTTCTGGATTATTTGAAATCTTAAGATGTTAGATCATTCTTCCCCAGGCTTTCCCAAATACTCTCATCCAAAAGAGCCTCAAGGGCATAAGTCCCTTGTTTCAGTTTAGCTCTTTATAGTAAGTAATTGGTATTGGTCTGTTGCACTCATAGAAATTGTTTTCAGAAATCCTGTGCAGAGTCTTCTAGAGAGAACACAAAATACATAGGTTTACATGAGAATTTCCAGCTGTTTACGAAGCCTATCCCATCTTGTTGCAGGCAGTTATGTCATAGATCTTGTTATATTTATGAAATATCACAGTCTTAATAGTGAAACTGTTCCTTTGCCTTTACTGTTGTTATGTAAATGACAAGAAA
This sequence comes from Centrocercus urophasianus, assembly GCF_019232065.1. Taxonomy (NCBI): domain Eukaryota; kingdom Metazoa; phylum Chordata; class Aves; order Galliformes; family Phasianidae; genus Centrocercus; species Centrocercus urophasianus. The sequence continues at coordinate 34,557,376 of NW_024884364.1, read as the reverse complement.
ATCCTAATTTTCTAATTCTCAGAATCCTTTTTTAATTTTCAGTTTGAATTCATACTCGTTAGTTTGTCAGCACTGCTGCTAGGCTGAAATAGGTCTCCTCTTTCTCAGATGTTTGTCATGTTGGTACTTGTAGAAAAGAGTTGTGCTAGTTTTGGATTTGTTAACCTAAGTAACTTGAGCTGTTTTGGCTTCCTTTTTCAAGAGAGAAACGTCTTTCCTCTTATCTTTGCGTCTGGATGTATTTATATTTTTTAACATGGAGAAATTACATAGAATGCTGTTGGTCAGAGCTGCCAAGGTGTTGTTAATATTTCTGCCTTTACATGGGGTTGTTCCCCATCTCTTGTACTAGGAGAGCAGCAACTGAAGCTACGAGGAAGCGAATTCAACAAATGGAAGACAGTTGCTTGCAGTTAATCTGTGGAACTAGTTGTGACAGTGTGTTGTTAATGTTAAATGATTTAACACGGTTTAAGAAGTAGTGGAACAAATTAGTGGGAGGAAAATCAATTAATACCTGTGCTCAGGAAGTTTCGGAACTAATTTATGCTCCACAGTCTGTGAAAGTATTAATAAAATGCTGTTATATGCAACATTTTTGCTTTTGTTTCTCTTTCAAGAATGTGTGTTCATGGGAAGGCTGTGCTCGCCTTTTCTTATGTTTTAATCCACATTCTGTTGAAGTGAATCTGGAGACAGGACGGTGGGCTGGGCACACTACTGGTCAGACTTAACACAGTGACCTCATTTTATCACTGTCAGGAAATTTATCGTCTGTTGATTTTAGAATTGTGTATGCTTTCTTTCATCTGTCTTATGTTGGCAGCATATACTCATTTTGCTTTGTTGCATTAAATCCAATAATTAACATACTTGACTTGTCAAAGTAGTTTTAACAAGCTTTCTGAGGAGTTCACGGGCTTCTGTGGATGTATAAAGTACTGCTGCATGCCTCCTAGTTTTGCCTTTGCAAAATGCAGCTGTGGCATTCTCGTAAGTGTATTTTCAAGTTGTACCATCCTCACCTCATTTATAGTTGACAGACCAAAAGTAATACTGTAAATTCAGTCCGAAGCCAATATGGTGTCTCTGTAAATATGAAGATATTGATAGACTGCCACCAATCAGTGTACTTCAGAGGTAAAATTCTGTAATACTGTGTTGTATTTCGTGTTTCCTGGACACGGTAAAATACCTGTGAAAGTGGATTTTAAGTAGAGTTGCATCTGATCCACAGAAAAAATGAAAGCATTTTGGACTCTATATGAAACAAAGCACAGGAAGCTGTTTCAGAAACTGTCATCTCAAATCCCATTCCATTATTACACAGAATGAATAAACTTTGACAAATGTACTTAGGCCTGCTGCACCTTGTGGTCTCATGTGCAGGAGCTTGGCTGTACTGTTAATATTAGGGCAGTAAGGAGAATGTGGTTGAGGTTCTGCTCCTTTTAATTTACCTGAGCGTGAGAGGACCTAGCATCAAGTGGGCTGCCAAATCTTTACAGCTGGGAGTGGGGAAATAAAATGAACAGGTGCTGTCAAATTTTAACAGTACTTGATTTTAATATTTCACAAATACTTTCAGTTTAAGTGTCTAGCAAAAAAAGAAAAAAGCTTTCTTAAATTTTTTCTTGTTCTACATACCATAAATTAAGAATCAGTTCTGTATGGCTTGCCTTTGAAGAGAGCAATAAAAATTTGGAATCTTATACCTGCAGCTTGTAATTTGTGAATGTGTTTTCCCTTTTCTCTGCTCTGATTCTAGGAGTATTTGTCACCTTCTTTTGAGGCTCAGTGTCTCTGACTCACACTTTCTCTTCAGACCTGGGCCTCCCTGTCTCCTGCTGTCAAAGACTTTACAGAGCTCTTTCACCTGCTTGGCTCATGGAAGGGATGGACCCAGAGTTAAGAAGGCAGCTCTCCTGGTTGCCCCCACCATCGCTGTTGCTGCTTGGCTCTGATTGCTCCAGCCAGGAGAGCAGCTTCTTCTCTATTTATTCAGTGCTAATTGGCCAAGAGGCTGAGAACAGTTGTAGCCTTTCCGTGCACTGCAGAACTGCAGAGGCTTCACTAGTTAGCAGTTTTTTGCCCCTGTGAGCCACATTCATAACATGGTGTAGCCACATGCACCTCCTAAGATGCCAGTTCTCCACCTGTCACCTATAGACAACGTAAATAATTTCTCATGTGCACGTGTTAGTCATGTTCTCAAACCTGGGTGTGAAGATTACACAACGTACTGTTGCTTGCATAAGGTTGGCCATAGGTGTCCTGAGTGGTAGTTTTTGCTTTATGTAGATATGAATAAAGCTGTTACTTCAGACAACTATGCAAAATGAGTCTTTTGTCTACAGTTGATGTCCTTAAGTGAAGGAACTAAAAAGACTGACACTTGGGACTGACTTGCATATTATCCTTTGCCTTTTATTTTAACTTGAGAGTTATAATTTTGATTTGATGTATTTTAAACTTTTCGAATGTTCTCAGACTCTGGAACCTTTATTTTTCATTCTCCCTGCACATTCACAGCAGAGGGCTAATTACCTGTTCTGTAAGTGACTGGCACGATTGAAGTGATCCATGGAGAAGCGATGTATAACAGGAAGACTGCTGCTGCCAGGTGGAGCAGGAATGAGGTGATAGGCAGTGCAGAAAGTGGTGATGTTCAGTTCTGCTGTGAGCAAATGGTGAACTGTCTGCTTCTCTTCCCTGTCATTGCTCTAAGGTTTTATCTCACTGCCACTCACGAATTCTCCCTTACGCACTTCTGCTATCCTGTATTCTGCCTGAGCTTTTTTTTTTTTTGCTGCTTCTTCAGTTGTGCCCAGCACGATCTTTAGAGTTTTACTCTGTGCTGGATATTGTCATGCTTGGTTTGTAAATACTTGTTTGGTTTTACTCTTTTCCACGTTACCTGTTTAGGGAGCAACTCCTTCACAAATTGTTTTAACTGGGATGTTTTTTTACAGTATATGGTGACTTTTAGCTTTTTAATAAAGGCAGTTTTAAATGTGTGCACCTTTCTGCATATCCAGGGTAGATGTCATACTCTTCCAATGATTATGTGTTCCATTCTTTGGGTCAAATACTGGAAAAAGTCCAGTCTTCCATGTAGTGGATCTTTTCTTCAATTGAGGAGTGTTTTTGTTAACTGCAGTTCTCATCAGTGTGTTTTCTGACAATGTAAAGATCATCTGTGCTCAGGCCAGTGAGTCCTTCCCTGAGTAGCTTTATGCCCTGGGTCACATAATGGTGGTTTTGCAGTCTCAATCTGCTTGCATTTTGGAAACTAATTGATGAAGGTCTTTTTGAGATTTGTTGCAGTAACATGTACTTGAAATTAATGATGTCTGCCACTGTGAACAATGATGGAATTGGTTCTTCTCCAACTAAAGGCCTGAGTCATTACAGCTTCAGTTGAAGAGTCAGCTGCTTAACTTAGCAAACACCTCACCTTTTGTGGAGTAAATCCAGTTGAATACAGTACATCCATCAAGAGGAGACATGTATGAATAGATGTTTGAAATACATGTTGTTGACTTCTGTCATTTCATTTTAAATGCAAACCCTACAGTAATGTTAGGAGATCTTCAAAGGTATTTGATGAACAAATGACATAAGCACACTGGTTTATGAGTGGTAGTAATAGCTTGTGGACTTCCTGACATTAAATGCCAAACTGTGCATCTGTTCTTTTGGAATACTTTGTCCTATTTCCAATCTCTGATGATGGAGCTCACATTTCTGTGGGTTTATGAAGTGCTTTGCAGTAGTTAGATTGTCACTCAGAGAATTTTGAATTTTCTCCCCAGTTCTGAGAGACAAGTGTTTTTGGTGCTCAGGATGCTGAAAGTCAGCGTAGATACAATGCACCGTAAATGCCAAAGTAAACCTTGGGTTTCTGTACAATAGAATTCTACTTGCCTTGTGCATATTCGTATATTTTTTTTAAATCTACAAATAGCTAATAATCAGCTTCTAAAAATACCTGTTTGCCATGCAGGTTGGGACTGGCAAATATACTAAAAACAATACAAGCAGTAAACTGTGTATAAGCTCCAGTAAGTAATTTTATTTTTTTGGAGAACCTTAGCTGGTTCAGAGAATTGGATATATGTTAGGATAAATTTATAAAAAAAAAAACCTGCAGTTGACTGTTGTCTGAGGTTTAAGTTTTTGTCTCCTAGTATTTTTTTTTATAAAGTTAGATTTACCTACTGAAGAGTTAGATGTAACTGACTGTGGAAGTGCACTCAAAGACAAGGAATTCTGTATATAGTTTGAACTGGTGGCTTCTTGACCACAGGTACTGGAGTATTATGCATTAAGTTGTCCAGGTTAAGTCCAACAGAAAGGGGATATTGTACCTTATGCAGCTGGACATGATAGAAAAGAGAATTTGCAAATAATTCTTGGAAAAAATAGTGGTGTGATGGAGTTGATTAGAAATTACAACACAGGCTAAATTTATTAGCATTCAGCCAAAGTGGATAGTGAGATGGCCTCTAATTCCTCAGGGCTTTTCTCTAATGAATTGCATTCCTCTTTGTCCACTTACATACATATGTGTGTGTATGTATATATGTAATTAATCACAAAATCCACCTTGTCTTCACAGCGTTACACTCTGCCTGTGAGTTGGGAAATATTAGGTAGAATTGAGTTCCCTGTGTATAACTAAGAGCTCAGCCTTTGTTGTTCATCTTCACTTCTACTATAAATCGTTGTGGTGACTTCTGGCCGAGAGGTGAGGAAGTTGTCTCTGCAATCAGATATTTAAGGCACATGCTGAGTACTGGCCACTGTAATTAAAATCTTTGCTTTAATTTAGAGAAAATCCCGAATTTTAGTCTTTCATATCCTAGATGAATGGTCATACTGAATGTTTGTAATTTTTTGGGGGGAGTGAGGAGCGAAAAGGAATTTGAGATTTTTTTTTTTCTATACATATGTTTTTGTATGTTGGCCTTTTTAATCTATTGCCAGTAGAATTCTGAGCTGCTGTGGTTACTAAGAGCGGTATCCTTTAGAACAGCCTTTGCTTTCTTAATAGCATCTCTAGAAGCACACGGATACGTGGAGAAGCAATGTGAATGTTGATACACGCATGTTTTTTCACTTAGTCTTGGTCAATATCCATCTCTTGATCAGCAGATCAGGTAGGGTTTGGGAAACACGTTCTGGAAGGAGCTCTCATATCCAAGTTCAGCTGAAAGTTAATGAAAGCAGTGTCAGTTGACAGCCAGTACAGCTAGTTACCCCACAGTTAGTGAATTCTTTGGGATGTGTTGCCTGTGAAGATGCAGTACAAAGCTAACAACACCATTCTTCTCAGAGGACTGTGTTGGCAAGTTCCTGAGAAATACTTGAGTGTATTGTCATCACCCTGGAATCTGTGTGAGCGCTCCCCCCACACTCGCTATGGCTGTGTTGTACAGGCAGGCCTTATTTCTTTCCTTGAATGTGGCTCACTAGCCTTGCTGTTCAGTAGTGGTACTGCTGGTTAGTTGTGTGACTGCATCGGGAGGATTGTATTCCTCTCATTTCCTCACTGTAATTGTCCTTGCTTCAGAATACCACATGAAATTGGGAAAGCTTTGGGATAAGGCTGGCAATTTGCATGTGTTAACTATGAAGGGCTTCAGCTCTTAATGGGAATTACTGTGGTGCTGTTCAAGGGTACTGGGCATGAAGTTCTTGCCCAAAATATTTTTGTATGCAAGCTATTTTTCATGCACATTTGATTATATTCCGGTGTTGCTGGCTTTAAGGTTGAATGGGTTTCCCATTGTCTAAGCATAATTAATCAGCCAGCAGAGGAGTATATATGAGTGGCTGTGGAAAAGGTACATTGTGTGATACCCTTGTTTGAGATTGCAGTGATAAGATAGAAGACGTTTGTGGGGAGCCGTTCTTAGTGTGATAGCTGTGTCTATTTGAAAGGTGCCAGCATTCTGAGAATCCTGGAAATAACATTCCAGTATTTGAAAATGTTCCTTCCCTTTACAGAATTTTTGTCCTTTGTGTCTTACAGTACGTGTTACCAAGTTAGTATCTGCTGTGATGCTGAAAATTTCATACTTCCTACCTATTAACATTCTTCGTACACAGCTTCATCTCTATCTGTTTGAAAAGAAATCTTCTTTTCCTTGTATTTTCATACATAAGTATGAAAATATTTCATACTTATTTCATATTTCATACCAGTAATATTTATTTCTGAAAGTTGAACCACCTCTGCTACTAAATCCTTTTGGGCCTGAAATTCTAACTGTGCAATTTTAACAGCATTTGGTGGAGTTTTTTAATAGTTTATAGTTGTTGCTCCCCCGTATTACTTTGCATTTAGAAAACAGCACTGACAAATTCTGTTCGATTTGAAGCCAAATATTTTCACGTGTGTTACATCAGAATCTTGGTAGAAAATTTCTTCTGCATATGTGTATTTTTTATATTTTTAACACTATTATTACTTTTTTTTTTTTCTCCAAGCTGCTTTATTCATTTCTTTCTTTTCTGCTTTTGTTCATGGTAGCTTATAGTTACTGTTGCATTTCCCAAGACTTAACCACCAGATCAGTTTTTTTGCATGAATAACAGCTGAAATCTTAACTTTTTTTTCCTTAAGCAAAGCAGGCAGTTACTAATGCCGTCTGGTTTTCATTGATTTTTTTTTTTACCTTCCTCCTCCCTCTGCCATGTAGATTTAATTGTATTTCCAACATTTTATTTATACCGTGAAACTAGTAACACAGACATCTAATTTAGTTGAAATAATAATGTAAAATATTACTAAAGTCTATACAGGAAAATTTATCCTCCCGGATATGACCGATGTAAGATTTTCAGAAAGAATAAGTTAGTCCATCAGAGTTAACTGTCTAAATGTTTGGAAGAATCATGCCCGTGCCCCTCAGTTGTGCTGTGCTGTTTGGTATAGTTAAGAATTGCTAGCACACAATCAGATGGAGTAGTTCAAAAGTTTGTGTAGTAAAAATAATTAATTAGCTTTAGAGCAATTGCTAAATTAAGGTGTTAAATCTTACTCAAAAGATAGTTATTATGGAAACTATATTATTATGGTAATTATATTTAAAAATCTGCCTATATGCTGATAAAAATCAGTCATTTGAATTGCCTACAGAAAATCTAATGCCTGCTTAAATAAAATTGAGAATCCATGCATCAGTAAAAAAAAGTAGAATGCAGGGTTTGGAACGATGAAATTCCATACAATACTTGTCATATCTCTTGGGTTTCCAGATCATGAAATGTTTTCCAAGGACAGAGGAGAGAACATTCTGTTCAGTGGTTGTTGAAAATCTGTTTTAATTTCCTGTACAGTGTGTGTGTACACTCATACATACATATATTTATATATTTGCAAGAGTTTTTGTAAATACAGTGGAATGAAATGGTTTTGGATCTTGAAGTTTATCCTGAACATCAACTCCAGTCAGTAATTTTTCATCAAAATGCACTTTTATTATGGACAGTGTCAGCTGCAAACCAGCAAGCTTCCTGTGTTTCTGTAAGAAGCCTTCATTATGGAGTTTATGCTGGTGACAGGAAGGACTCAGAATCTTAGCATTAGTATCAAGTGTTCTTGATTCAGTGATGGCACCTTTGTGTTTTTGTTTTTCTCCACCCCCTGCTAAAATGTCACTCTTCTGCATTTGTCATTTGAATGTATGCTTGCTTGTTCGTAAGCTTCTCTGCAATTCTGTGCTTTTAATGAATTATTGTCCCCCACTTCTGATAAATGGTGATAAATGGCTTCAGGAAGAACTCTCTCGATGACTCCTGTCTGCTTTCTCCCTCAGACTGTAGAGCTGTTTTGGTGATGTTATTTTCTGCACTAGGTTTTTAAATTACTTTTTTAAAATTGTACTGTTTGTTTCTAATGGTGATAGTGTGCTGCTTTCACTCCAGTCTGTACAATGTTTTTTTGTTTGTGACGTTCATCTTTCAAATAGTTTGTGTTAATTTTGACTTTATATTCAGCAGCCCTGACCTTAGTTCTGCTGCTTTGCTTCTTCAGCTTTCTCTTCTACTTCTATATAAAACTGACAACAAGTATTTTTTTTCTCTCAGATGATAGTTTACCATTGAAAAGCCACTGCAGCAGTGGTTCCATTGAGTTATGCTAACGTGTAACTGCTTGTTCTTCTTTCTTGCTTGCAGTGTTTATTCTCATGTACAATTTCGTGGAGCAATAGTCAGGGGAAAACGAATTGGCTAAAGCTGATGATACATCTGTAGAAAAATCGTGCATGGGGAGGATCAGTTTCCACTGCTATAAACTGCTTACTGTCCCTGAAATGATAAGGACTTGAAATGATCTTAGTATTGTTAGTAGATCAGAGTTGACATTCAAATATATTATGGGTTTTTTTGCAAAAAACAATCAAAATTACCAGAGACCTCAGTAAGTATTTTTTCTCCTTGAAGCCTAGACTGATTTGGGCATGAGCATGTTTGTGCCCGGCATGCTGAGCTTAAAAGCCATGCAGAGGTTGTTATATAATACAGCCTGCATTTGAAATACAAGGAGAGAGCTCACTTGTGTTAGGATGAGAGAGAAACTTTATTTATAACACAATATGAGCTTCGCAGTGAGTATTATAAAGAAGTCCTGAAAGCTCTGTTGGGAGTTGATACTAAGCAAGTAAGGGAAGCTAAGAAAGAGTATTGTGCTATCCATATGGAAAAAGAGAGCCTTACTGAAGGATATGTTGAATTAATGTAGGTTACCTTTCATCAAATATGAATTGTATGCTTTTCTTTGTAGATGTATATGAAATGTTCTTTTAAGTCATCTGTAGCCCAGGAGTTGGTGTTTATCTAGCCAGTTGCTGATAGGAGAAAAAGCAGTTGTAAAGAATTTGGGCCTTTTTTCTCTTTGCTTGTGCTAAAGTAGCCTTGATCAGACTTGTGTTGCTGCTGAGCAGGAGCTAGAGCTAAATCAAGAGGCTCTTAGGATGATATCTATCATCATTGTTTGAAAATAACATGCATTTCAGTCAGTTGCGGCATGGAGAAAGGAATGGAAGAGCAGGCGTTGAAAGCATCTGCTTTTGATGCTGAAGGGGGGAGAATGGGCCTGGGATGTACATGGACTTCTGCTTTCCTGGTCTGCAGGTGTCCCTTGGACTGGCTGGTCAGAGAGATTGTATAATTATCACTTCAGTATCCAGCACTATCTATATAATTATTTTCTTTTCTGGAAGAGTAAAATATCCCTTAGGAGCTAGTTAACATTTTATTTCTATGTTTAGTGTTCCATTTGTGAAGAGTGTGCTGGTGTCTCCTGTTTTTTTTTTTTTTCCTTTTTTTTTTTTTTCACCTGAAATTTCCTTCTTGCTTGCAGTTCTTGTTAGCTGCATGCAAAGCCAATATGTTCAGATCATTCAGAATACATTTAGAAAGAAGAAGCAACTGACTTGTTTTTTTAATGTACATTTACAACAGTGTTTTGTACTTTAATGTGTTCTTTAAGGCTCTAGGAACATCTCAGGGTTTGAATCTGGCATTTTACACTGTTGTCTGCTTTTTCTTGAACAGTTAATTTAGTTTTCGGCTTTCTGTGGTTCTGTCTTTGTCTTTTTCTATTTTGAGTAAAAATCTTCTGCGTCAGTGCATTCTTGCATTTTCATACCATTAATATATTGAAAAATTAAAAATAAGTAGCTATGTTTAGCCATATACTCCTGCTGCTTTCGTCTTGGTCAGTGATGCTTGCAAGAGTGAGAAAGAGTGTACGTGCAATGGCCTGGGTTGAAAAGGACCTCAAAAAGATGATGTAGTTCCAACCCCCCTGCTATGTGCAGGGTCACCAACCAGCAGACCAGGCTGCCCAGAGCCACATCCAGCCTGGCCTTGAATGCCTCCAGGGATGGGGCATCCACAGCCTCCTTGGGCAACCTGTTCCAGTGCGTCACCACCCTCTGTGTGAAAAACTTCCTCCTAAGACATTGTTTTCTTTATAAGCTGTTCAGAAAAGCTGTGCTAAGTTTTTTCCCTTAAAAAATGTTCAATAGTGTTTGAGTACAAATTATTACAACCAAAGTAGTAAAGTTTTTTGTTGTTGTTGTTTTGTGATAGATGAAACAGAGATAACATTCCCTACCTTCTCCTTTATGAAGTAGAACTGTAGGATGTTATCAGTGACTCCTGTGTATCATACCTCAAATTCTGGTCTTATCTGTTGGATTATTTTTTTTCTTACAGAATACTCCCAAATCTAGAGGCTTTTCTTCATGAAAAGGAATCATGTTCTTAATAGTCAAAGTAGGCATTTGCTTTATTGTGTTATTTTTTTGTTCGGTGGGGGAAAAAAAACAGTACTCTGCAGAAATGTAATGAAAAGATCTCACAAAAGAGGGAAAAAGTGAATCCAGTTCCTTCCCCTTTGAAGTAATAAGTAGTGAGCATACAGGGATTTGGTAGTGGTGTGGTTTTTTTTTTTTGGTGGTGGGATTTTTTTTGTTATTTGTAAAGTGCTAAGAATTTTTTTTTCTCTCCTAAACAATAGGAATGTTATGCAAGCATTTTCCTAGTTGATAAATACGTAGAAGTATGTGTTGTATCTAAATTGTATTTAATCTTGCCCTAGGAAATGATTGTTGAATTTGTGGAATCAGAATTTCCACAGTAACGGGCTCTGATGTCATAAAAGTTGTTTCATAACCATCTTGTTAGAAGTGTTGGCCATGTGTGTTGCTTAGGTTTGCTTTTAATCAGGCAGCTGGCATATCGTGTGGGCATTATTGTTTATATGTATCTATATATAAATATAGATATATTATATTATATAAATTATATTATATAAAAATATATATATTTTTTTTCCATCTCAAACCGTAGCTTCTTTTCCTGAAGCCATTCCTGAATTTGTTTCCTGCTTCTGCTCAGACAGCCATACTGCAGAGCAGCTGCAGGTGATGGTTTTGCCATGTTCTTAAATTCTTCACGTTTCCCTTTCCACGCAGCCTTGAACAAATGGAAGGAAGCATACGATGCTGTGTAGCAATCTTCCTTATAATTTCACAATCTTTCTCCCTCTTGTTAATTTGTCAAAACTAGTGGTCTTCAAGGCTGGTTTCATTGAGTATGCTTATTTCCTCCACATTGTATTGATTTATAACAATACTTAGGAATCTGGGTTTTGTTTTTATTTACCTTATTTACAACTTCTGCAGAATTCTCAGTGTACCAGAATGATTTAAATTCGTTGCACAGGTGGTGTCGTAGCTGACCTTTATAGTTACAGAGCCACTGAAATGAGATCTTTAGATTACTCATTCAAAGAAGCCATATGTGGATGCATATAGTTGTGACCTCCCCATTTGAAAATGCTTTCATCTCTTGCTGAATCTGTTAATTCAGCTAACAAATAATTTATTATCTGTGCTGGTAGATACTTGTTATTTATAAAAATGATTTCAGGTGGGTTTGATCAGCAAGAAGGTTTCTCAGCCAGGACTGAAACTGGGTAAATCCATTTGTATGGTGACTCCTCTTGGCTCAGGTGTTCCACCAGGGATGGAGAGCAAAGGGTGCTCTTGCTTTTGTTTTTTGTTTCATTTGGTGAGAATGTGCTAGAAGAAAGTTGAAAATTCATATGAAATAACCAGCCCCAGTATGAGTGCACTTAAGTGTAGTTGTTTTCCTGGCAATGTTGCTTGTCGGTTAGAGATCATCTGAGGCTGTGTGCTTGATGGCATAGCTAGATTGCTCCAGCAGTTAACTGTTACTTCAAGAGGAAGTTCTGTTTCGTAGCTTTGGTGTTCTGTGCCTTTCCTTCTGCTGACAGCAGGGTCAGCAAGATGCTCGAGCTGTATTTTCAGAGCATGTTTTAAGACAGGACAAACCTGCCTCGCTGAGGGCTGGGCAGAGTTCTGTGAAAGGCATGGACACAGCTTTTGGTATCCCTACTTTATATAATGTTTCAGAAGCTTCTCGTGCATCTTCTAATGTGCGTTTATTTGAGAAGGGGCAGGGAGAGTGTCAAGGGTCCCTGGATGCCTAGTTGTTAAAATGTGTATGTTTATAATTTCCTTGAAGATGCTGTATGGGAAAATCCTGTTATATTTGTTCACGAAGTTAAATTCCCCTAAAATACCAGTAGTTAAAGAAATAAACTCTCTCCAAATTCTTCTCCAATAAATCTTGTATATTGACAGTTCTGGTAGTGGCTTCTTTATGCTCTGTGCAGTGACTGAATTATAAAGACAAAACATTTGTTTCAGAAAATGTCAAAGTGTGAGTATTCTCTTCAGCGACTACCGCAGCTATGGCACATCGTTGGAAAATGGAAGTCCTATCTACAAATTGTAATTGTGACAGTAGCGTTAGAGGCAGCAGCAATAATTGTGTTAGATTTGCACAATCCAGAGATAAGACCAAAAAGTGGGGAGAGAAATTGAGGCACAAAACCCCGAAGATTAAATATAACTGCAATTGCAGATGGTTCAGTGGATAAACCTGAATGCTGAGAATTGACTCAAACATGTAATAATTTTAAGAAATTCAATTCAAGCTTGTATGCCTTGGTTTGGATTCTAGGGATAATTTTCTTTAGACTGAGAGTTGGCTGACTTCAGTAGGTATTTTTAGTGGTGGGAGTAAAAGTAAAGGAGCAGTACCTCTGATGAATCGTCAACAAAATCAGTCTTTTTAGATCACTTTGGTAGGGCAGAATTTGCAGCATTAATGAAAAATATGAACTGGTGTTTTCTTAACTATTTGACAGTATTTCCTCTTCATGCTGTTGGAATTTCTCATTTTGAGTATTAATACAAGTTTTTAATGAAGTAAATCACAGATACGGTCGGAATGATTTACAAGTTGGACTACTGCAGGGATAGTTGGCGTGCTGCCTCTGCCTTCCTGCTGTCCCCCAGTTACTTACAGTTTTAATAAGATGACTTAAGTTGCCATTTCATGTTAAATATTAAAGTCTCTTGATTGTGGTAGTATATTAAAGTCAAGCAGTTCATCACGGCAGCTGCACTGGAAGTTTAGGCCATGAGTTGGTGGAAAGTTGGGATTAGCCAACTGGAGTTGGAATTCACTGGAATTCTGACAAGTTTTTGAGAGCTTTGAAGGTCTGTCGGTGCAAAGGACCTTCACTCACTTCATCCCACCCATTTAAGTTTGTTCACCTACTTCACCTTAATGGCTAGCATGTTCAAAATCAAGAAACTGATGGGAAGTTCAAGAAGTTGAAAGAATTTATCTTTTCCCAACCTGTCAGTGGGGTCATGAGGTAAGAGTAGGAGAGGTCAAAGATCATGACTGTTGTGATGAATAGAAGATAATAGTTTTATGAAAGTCTACCTTTGCTGGGCAGAACGTATTTTGTGAGTGCTGCTTAGAAACTTGTAGGACCACTTCTCTCAAAATTCTTTTCTGTTGGATTCAGGGTTTCTAACTTCAGTGATACTTAGTCTGAAGTGACTATGTAGTAAATGGAAGGTAGTAAACAGTGCGTTTTATGACATGACAGCGGTATGTGAAGAGTCAGATCTTTGAAAACGCATGCTAGACTACATGAATTGTCCAAAAAAACACGTTGAGGTACTGTGTTGTTCAGTTTAGCAAAAACTCGTTAAATGCTTAGGATGATGAAAAGTGATTCCTTTAGGAATAAAAGTCAGAAGCAATAAGAATAAAATGACTGATTATTTTCAATGACTTTCAAGGTATGGAAATTTGTGTTTGGGAGAGCAAACGTTTCTGAAGTTGACAGATCTTCAGTTGTTTGTTTGCTTTTGGTGCTCATTAGAAGATTTGAATTTCTGAAACTGCTCTGTCTTAAATGCTACATTTTATGTTTGATAAACAATGCTAACTGCAAGTTATTTAGATGATGGGCTTCTTCCATTGGAGAGCAACAAGATGCGTTATTGCTCAGAAAATGTACTATTTGCTTTAGTTAAATACAAGATTTTGACAACCTTTTATTTCTTTTTCTCAGGCTGTTCGCTGCTATGAATCGCTAATTTTGAAAGCTGAAGGAAAGGTCGAGTCTGATTTCTTTTGTCAGTTAGGTCACTTCAACCTCTTATTGGAAGATTATCCAAAAGGTAAGGTGGTTTGTTTATTTACTTATCTATTTATTAGCATTTCCAATATTGGCTGATATAATAGAATACAAAACATTTGGGTAATTCACTGTTTTCATGGCTTGTACTATATTTCAGAGCCTGTAGCATAGTAAGACTGATGAAAAACACAGTTGTATTTTAACTTACTAGCCATTTCTAAATTGAGTTCTAATTGGGGAAAGAAAAAAAAAAAAAGCACAATACACTTCTCGTTCAGATATGAGTATGAAGTTTATTTAGTTTATATATTAGTGCCACACTGCTTGTTTCATTTTTCTGGTCTACTACGTGACCATACAGAGTTGAACCTGTACCTTGAAAGGGTTCTTAATTGAAATGGGAAACTCGGAAACTTCAGAAGGTAACAGTTTCAAGAGGCAGAGTTGTGTAGAATGAGTGCCTTAGACTGGGTTTGTGCTTTCGTGTTTGTTTGCAGTCTCAGTAGATCATACAAGGCTGAAAAATGCTAATTGAAGAGAAAAAGATGGCATTTAATGCGTGTTTCATGTTCTGTTTTAAATACTGAGTGGGAGTATGGAACTGTGATTTTATTTGGGGTAGGTGTTGGTTTCTTAGGTCTATTTCATCAGGCTTTCCAATTATTAAAAAGTGTTTGGTTTTTTTTAAGCCATTATTTCAGCCAGTGCTCATAGAAATTTATAAACGCTTGCTCTTCATTGCATGGAGGTCAGTAGGCTGCTTTTATGGTCGTGCTGATGATTGCAGAGTATAACCTGCTGTGTTGCTGACTGAGATATAAGGGCAAGATCTTCAGGTTGTGCTATTGTGTGTTCATTCCAGGCTGCGTATCAGCTCAGTGTCTGATTGCTGCCAACCTTCCAGTGATTGTGGAGTGTATAGAAGTGCATTGCATAATAAAGTGTGAATAAGTTTTATTTCATTCTGTTACTCTTAATTATTAAACATACTAACTGCAATTATGGTTAATTTTGTAAATGCTTGGGATCTGAGAAGTACAGGCAATTCAGACATGTTTAGATTGTACTGATATGTATAACATCCAATTTTAAAGTCCTGAGAAGTTCCAGGAGCATGAAATGCTGAAGCAGGGTGGTCTTCAGAACTGCAAGGTGTCTAGGATGGAATTAGCCTTGGATAAAGTTGTGGAGAAGATGATGAAGGATGTAATTACTTAAAAGCAGCATGACTAATGTTGTTCTGCTCATGAAGAAGTGAAATTACTTCTGACAGGTTCTTGGCATTACCAGGCAAAGTATTCCCAAGTAGGCCAACAGTCACATACAGGAAGAGCAGAACTCAGCCAACTGGTGAAGGGCTCTCCAGCACTACAGCACTCACTGTTGGGAAGCAGCTTAGATCCCTGAGATGCTCTTCCTTCAGTGCTGGCCCTTATATGAGCCCAGAGTGGCTCTACCCTGGATCCACCCCTTGTGGTCAGATGGGGAGCACCATGTGCACACAATGGCATGTGTTTTCCTGGGCCAGTCACAATCCCTTCACCAGGTGTCCAGTCATCAGTTCAAGCCCTGACCTAACAGGTCCTGACAAACGTATATATATTTTTCCCTTGGATGCCTATTCGTTTTATTAACTACCTTCAAATGTATGCACTTGTGCATATAGTGAAGGAGGGTATGTCATTATTAAAGGCATAGCATCCTTTGTGTAAAAACATTGGCAGTGTAGTTTGCACAAAGTAGATCAAAATTGTTAATTGATTGCAAAAGTAGAAAACGTGCTCAAGATGAAGCAGTTCTGGGTTGATAGAGGTCTGTTGAAAGCTTCATGTTGTTTTCTTCTGATTTGATCTCTCACAAATATTTTGACAAATGTGGATCATTCAGTTAGATACAGCTCTGTGTGTGTTACTGTTTTTAAATTGCCAGCTATTTTGTAGCAACAAAGACCATCAATGGCTTCTGGGTAGGAGTTAGGACTTGTGAGATTCATGGCAGATTATTGCAGGTTGTTACAGGAGGCAAAGACTGTCCTGTTAACATTGTATAGAGAATATCAGTTAGGGACAGACAAACTTTGAATGTGGAATAAGTTGATGGCAAATGTCTTGCTGAAGTCTGGGTAAATCTAGCATGTGTTTTTATTTCATTAGTAGAAAACCCATCAAACCTGTTCTTTGAAAGTGCATTATGTTTTGGGTCATTTGTGTCCACTGAAGTTCAAATTTAATATTCATTTTCAGTAAAAATAATAATACTAATCTTCAACAAAAGCTGTGAGTTTACATCAGATATTACTGGATGACATCCTTCTTCTCTTTATTATATCTGAAGTCAGACTGCAACTTGTAGTCATGCCAAAATGCAGTGTATTTGAATTGCTGTTGTTAACGAAGAGGTTTTATTTGCAGCCATTGCAATTGAGTTGTCCTGTTGATTTTACTCAGCTGTTAGGAGAAGGTGCTATAGGCAAGAAGGTGTCAACTGTTAGCAGATTTTGAAATACTGTGAGCTACTAGCTTGGGTTTTCAGACAGTGGCAAGTAGGGCAGATTGATTCAGCTTAGCATATATGTTGCAAGGTGGTTTGTGTGTCTGGCTTTTGTTTTTCTGATCATTGCTGGGGAGAACTGGCTTCAGGTGTATCTGAAACAAGAACATTAATTCCTCCAAGTGAAAACTTGTTCTTATTTATTTAATATTAAGGTGATGTCTTCACTACCCAATAGGAAATTATTCACCAGTGCTTTGATCGTTTCAGAGGCTTCCATTGTTCCCTGGCTGTGTCTTAAGTGACATCATCCATCTGCTTGTTGCTTCTCTCTGTGTTCTGCTGGCACAGTTCAATTTGCAGCTGTGTGGGGAACTGATCCAACTAAAAATAACCTAGCAGGAAAAAACGATGTGCTTGCCCCACAATGTGGAAACTCAGCCTCAGGTTTTGCCTAAGGAGGCTAATGAGTGATGATGTAGGCTGCTGGACACAGCAGTATTGTGCATCCAGCTAAGACTGTCATATTTTTTTTTTGCTGCTTCATTCCTTGAGAGAGCTGGAATTTTACCAAAAGTAGGATGTTTCTGGTCTTAGAGGAAACTGGTGCTGCATTAGTAGTTGGAGATGATTCCTTAAGGAATGGTTTCCATAAGGAGTAGAGTGTAAATGATCATTTTAAAGGTTTTAATTCCAGTTGAAGGCTCTTTGAGTTCATGGACTCTGAAATCATCAATGTTTTCCTTGAGATTCCTTATTTTATGGAAGGTTCATCTATAGTGGCAGTGTTCCTGCCTATCACATGGAGGACAGCTATCACTTGCACACATGGAGCATGCTTTTAGCATCAGCCATGAGATAATAGGGAAAAATGTGCAATTACTCACATCATTGTTAGAAAAACACAGTAAATAATGCACTGAAATAATTGGTAGTGCTGCACTCAAGAGTGATCACGTTTTTGATGTGCTATGCCAGTGTAGTTTGAATAATTGTTCATAGATACGGACTGCATTGTCAGAAGTACTAATAAGGAATATTCTAAGTAATTTTTATGACAATATTAATTAGTTCAAGAGCATTTTAATCGGCATGCAAAATACTTCCTACTAATTTATTGATAAACAGACTAAACCTGGAATTTAAACACTCCAACCATTCTTATGTATAGTTGTTGTAAGAATGATCCCCAGCTTCAACAACGTGCCTGCATTTGTTTGTTCTTAGAGTTAAAGCTTTATAGGGAATTTGTATCTTGTTAATGTGTTAGACTTCCAGAACTTTTAAGAAACCATTTCATTGTGCTGTACTCTGAGGTAATTGAATAGTAAGCATGATTGTATGAGCATAAGAGAGCAGTTCCTGGCATAGGTGGAATGGTGCGGGTTGCTTCTGGGTTGGCTTTTGTTGAGTCCCAGAAGAACTAGGAAGCAGATTAAGTAGGATAGAATCTGACTGAACTGAGAAGGAAGTGTCAGTGTTTCAGTGAGTGAGTGTGTGTTTACAGTTTTTTTTTCTGTTGCTGTTTGTAATTATTAATAATAGTCTGAAAACAGGTTGCCTCTATTTAAAGCTGTTTATTTCATCTTCAGGATGCTGTCGTTAAATTTCAGGCAGTTTAAACTGCCACATGGAATTCCTGTAGAAAGTAGTAGGAATGTTCTCTGAAGCTTTTGAAATACAGTGCTCTTTATAAATAGTTTCTTGTTTTGTGTGTGTTTTGTTAGTGGTAGAAGATGCATATTACAGGATATAACTGGGCCTTGTTTTTTGACTGAAAAATTTTCATTTTGGGCAGTGTTTGAAATAACAGTTGTTAAAAACCATTTTGTGGAATAAGTTCTTTGAAGGGTTCTGAGCTTCATGTGGTTCCACTGTGTTCTTTCATTGATACGGTATTTTAAGAGCTTTTGTAGAGTAAATATGCTTAACTAGAACTAGTTAATTATCTGAAAGATTTCTGTAATAACAGATTCCTTGTCATGATTAACTTGTGTCTTTAAAGTTTAGTAGTTCTTAGTTTCTTGTGCAGCAAACAGTTGGATATGTTCATAGTACAGTGGCATCCCACCAGTTTGGTGCAGCATTATATTTCCAGCTGCGAATGTTTATTTGTCAGTAACATTACTTTGAGGACTACTTGGTATTTTGTCTTTTGTAAATGTATTGCATTTGTGCGTCTGTATTCATTTTGTGTTAAAAGGAAGACATGCTGTAAACTTCTTTGATCGTGCATGTTTTGGTACTTTCAGCAAAAATCTCTGAAGGAAGCAGAACAGTGTATTCCCTGAGGCCTTGGAACAAAAGACCTGAGTTGCATTTCTCTGCTCAAACTTCCATATTTTCTTTCGTTTTCTTTCTTTTTTAAATTTAATAATTGACTCAACCTTAAAATTTCCTCAGCTTTTGATGTTTTCAATTCTGTAGCCTAGCAGTGTACTTCCTGAATTAAAATGCTGTCGTGGATAAAACTTTGTACAGTGTAATCAGCTGTTTCCATAATCTACAAATATCTCCCACGTGTTTAATGAGCATTATTTTTTTTCCTGGAAATGCTGTCAGGTTTGAAGTAATGCCTGTACCCTATGTTTATTTGTGCAGTTCTTCACCTAATTTTCTATCTTATTTTCACACCAAATAACCAAATTGTTTAAAAATTACTACTTCCACCAAAAAATATTTAAGAAAAGGGCTGCTGTTCATAGACAAATATAGATCCTTGGATTGTAGTTTTACCAGTGGATGGGGTTAGCACAAAGGTCAGACATCAAATTAAGGTAGTATGTTTATCGTAAGTTCAAAGCAGTGAGATAATAAGTGAAATGATACAGCAAGAATGAAACAGCACAAGGCAGTGCACCTAACCGTTGCTACGGGGGTAGTGATAGATTAAGAAAGATACGTCACCAATTGCCTTCATACTTTATCACAATCCAGATTTGTGTTTGGTAGAGAGCGAGCCCTGGTTGCAACGAGGATTTGGAGAGCCTTTCCTGGCAGTTGGGGTCCTATGCAGTGCGTTCACTCATAGGTGAGCTCTCCAACTTTGCTACAAAAGGGTCCAGTTTTTATATTGTTGAATAAACAAGTTTACGTGACAATTAGGTGGAAACATCTGTTTTCATTCTTCCTTTTGGATTCCACCTCAAGCCTGGCCAGGGCTCAAGGGGGAACCAAGGAATTTTGTAGACCTTGACACTCTGCTTCTAAACAAGGAAAGGTTAATGTGTTCTCATAAGTCTTTATCTGAGCTACATCTCTTGCTAATGAGATGTTTTGTCCAAGGTACATATTTGGCTAATGATCATACATATTTTGCTAATGATCGGATACTGATGATACATAATGCTGGGTTGTGAGATTCATCTAGAGGTCAACCTTTTTTCCAGGCTTACTGTTCAGGCCTTAGTTATATCATAGAGTGGCTTGGACTGGAAAGAACCTCAAGGATTATCAGATGCCACCTCCTGTGCCACAAGCAGGATTGACAGCCACTGGATCAAGTACTGGGATCAGATTGCCCTGGGCTGTATCCAGCCTGGCCTTGAACATTTCCAGAGATCAGGCATCTACAACCTCTCTGGGCAGCCTGTTCTGGCACATCATCACTATCTCAGCAAAAAAAACTTCCCCCTGACATCTAATCTAAATCTTCCCTCCTTTAGTATCGAACCAATCCCCCTTGTCCTATCACTGTCTATCCATATAAAAAGTTGATTTCCCTCTGGTTTGTAATCTGCCTTTAAATTTTGGAAGGCCATAATGAGGTCTCCCTGCAGACTTCTCTACAGACTGAACAAGCCTGATTCCTTCAACCTATCTTAATAGGAGAGCTACTCTCTGATAATTTTCATGGCCTTCCGGTGCACCCCCTCCAAAAGCTCCACGCCTTTCCTTCATTGGAGGCCCCAGACCTGAGTGGAATACTCCAAATGGGGCCTCCTAAGGACAGAGTAGAGGACAGTCACCCCCCTCACTCTGCTAGCCAGTCTTTTGATGCAGCCCAGGATGCCTTTGGCCTTCCGGGCTGTAAGCGCATGCTGACTAATAAGTTTTTCATCAACCAGGACCCTATGTTCTTCTCAGTAGGGCTACTCTCAGGGTGTTCTTCCAGCCTGTATACATATGTGGAATTACGCTGACCCAAGTGCAAAACCTTGTACTTGTTTTGTTGAACCTCATTTGGTTCACATGGGCCCTCCTTTTGAGTTTATCCCTTTGCATGGCATCCCTTCCTTCTACAGGATCAGCTGTACCACTCAGTTTTGTGTCATCAGCAAACTTACTGAAAGTGCACTCAATCCCATCACTTGTGTTAATAACTGATGAAATTATTAGAGTGTCGATCTCAAGATGAACACCTGGGGGACACCGCTTGTCACTGGCCTCCACCTGGACAGAGTCATTGACCACAGCCCTCTGGCTGTGACCTTCCAACCAATTCGTTATCCACCAAATAGTCTACTCTTGAAGTCTGCATCTCTCCAATTTAGAGATAAGGGTGTGGTGGGGAACCATGTCAAAGGCTTTGCTGAAGTCCAGGTAGATGACGTGAGTTGCCTTCCCTTTGTTCACCGATGTTGTCACTCCATCACAGAAGGCCACTGGATTGGTTGGGCATGTCCTTCTCTTGGTGAAGCCATGCTGGCTGTCCTGGATCAGTGGCTCATCCCTCATGTGCATTGACATGTCTTCCAGGAGGATCTGTTCCATGATCTTCCCAGGCACAGAGGTGAGGCTCACCTGCCTGTAGTTCCCTGCCTCTTCCTTTTCTTTCTTTCTTCATCACTTGGGAGTGATGTTTCCCTTTTTCAGTCACCAGGCTCTTCACCTGACAGCCATGACTTTTCAAATGTGATGAACAGCAGCTTCAGCAGCCACATCAGCCAGCTCCCTTAGTGCCCTCAGGTGCATGTCATCCAGCCCCATAGACATGTACATGTTCAATCTAAGAAGGCTTAGCTTTTTGAAGTTTAGCCAGCCAAATATCTGTGCTGGTCACAATAGCCTTGCATGGTGCCACTAGATGGTGTCAGTATCTAGTTTGATGTAACCTTACTTTAGCACTAAAATATTAAAAACTCTTCTGTTTGCATCATCTTCAAAGGCCTCTTAATTTTGAGGTATCATGAGGCATATCTGTTAGAGTAGACCATAGGAGAGGCATTCTTCTGTGACTGTATGATTTGTGATTGAATGTGCTAAAAACGGCTAGTAGAGGGATGTCTTCCAGGCAGTTTTTTGCTTCCCATTTTCACCTTACTTGTTTGTTCAGGTTACGCATTTGGAGCCTGGGTATGTAGAGAGATTGGCTATCACAATGCTGAGATAATTATGTAATTTGTGAAGTTGTACAATTTTCTCATGCAATTAAGTAGATTAAAAAATCCTGAAACCACATGCAGTGTAATTATGTAAAATCTATTTTGTATTCATTCTCAGTGTGAAATCTAGGAATCTTAAATAAGCATGAGTAAGAAAATAGTATCATCCTTGTCACGATTGTGAGATGTCCCTTGACCTTCATCCGTTGTACAAGAGAAAGCAAAGTCAGTGGGGAAAAAAATTGCATCTTTCTATTGGTATGTGTAGATATTGCAGGGTGGATGGTTCTAGGTGGCTGTAAAAATCTTTTAACGAGATGCAGGCAATATAATGTAACTGTGTGAACTCACGGAAGGCAAGCTTTGCACTGGGTGGCGGAGGTTTGAAAAAGAAATTCTGAAGCCAGCTTTGATTCTGGCACGGGAGATAAGGTTACTTACTGTCCAATATCTTTAATTCTTTGGGTATAAAGGCAGTGTTCTTTTCAGAGCTATTTTAGGCAAACACAGTTTTATTCTTGTAAAGCAATATAGATTATTTTGATCTGAAAAGCTGTTTATACCTTTAGGGCAAACAAAACCCATTATTCAGGGTAGGATCACAGAATCACAGAATGGGCTGGGTTGGTAGGGACCTCCAGGATCATGAATCTCCAACCCCCTGCCACATGCAGGGCCACCAACCTCCCCATTCAATACCAGACCAGGCTGCCCAGGGCTCCATCCAACCTGGCCTTGAACACCTCCAGGGACGGGGCATCCACAACCTCTCTGGGCAGCCTGTGCCAGCACCTCACCACTCTCACTGTAAAGAACTTCCCCCTGACATCCAAATGCTGTCTGCCACTCAGTGGGCTATAAGGTTTACCAGAATCTGAGCATAAGGATAATTTTTTAGGCAAGTATCATAAAATTGCTGGTTTTGGAGAGTGATGTTATCCGGAAGAGTGCGAGTTAGAATTGATTTGGTAAGTAATGAAATGCTGGGTGGAAGGACCAAAATAGGTATCGAAGAACCCCTTTTATAGTAACTATTGAGTTGCTTGTCCTGTATTGTTTGAGATGTTGAATACAGTTGATTTCAGCTTTTTGCTTGTAAGAGAATTTTCTGTGGGTGACAAGGTCATGTTATGAATGTGGTTGAGAATGAAGAAAAGGGTTTGGCACCCTGGGAAAAAGAAAAGTTTCTATATGTTTGGCCTCTAGCAGTTCCACAGGTATAATTTCAGTAGTGAACTTTCAGATTTGAAAAGCCCATTGATAAGCTCATAATCAGAAGTTTGTCTGCAGAATTCTTCTTTGCTTAAGAGTGATTTCAGGGTACTCATTATGATATTCTGTAGTCCTAGGTTACTTTAAATGGATTTTTAAGGCTAATTTCAAGTGGCATGTAGATGCTTAGATGCATAATTTAACTTTCTCTGTTTCCGTAAATATTGATTCCTTTCAACGTTTTTCTCTGTATTTGTAGTTTCGTATTACTCCTGAAAATGATACTACTTGCAAAACCGATTTTATGTACAGATTTCTGGTATTTTAATTTCTAATTTGTCTTTCATGTTATCCGCATGTTTGAAATGAGAGTTCCCTCTCTTTTTAGAAGCGTGTAGATGATCTGGCTTACTCTCTCTGGAAGCCTTTAGAATATGGGCTAATCTAAAAAAGGATATCTTAACTGAGAATTTCAAAAACTTCATGAAAATGTAATTCTAAAAATGGGAGTTTACAGCAGAGTGGAAAGGAAGAGTGGTTCACAGAATTTTTTTCTGACAAAAATCAGCTTGCCTTGAATGATAAGTCTTGAATGAAAAACAATTGAGCAAATGACAATTCAGTGTTATTTTCTAAATGCTACTAATATGACTCGTGACATAAGTTAGTATCTACTTGCTTTCTAAAAATCCAAGGTACTCCGTACTACAGTTAGAATCGTAGACTGAGTCTCAGAAGGGGATTTACTCCAAATTCTTATTTGGATTCACTCTTGTCTTTTTATTCCTTCTTCATTTAGACTAAGTTTTATAGCTCGGTGGATTTGCACTCATCACGTACTGTTCAAAGCTTAATTTAAGGGGAAGTTGTTTATAGTTCCATAATATGGTTTTTAGATGTTGAAAATTTGGTTTCTATTTGTTCTATTGAGTCTAGACTCAGTGTAATGTCTGCACATCACTGATTGAGCACTGGGAGTGGAAAGTGTGATGGGCTTCAAGGTCATGTTTTACTGCTTTAGAACCAGCAGGTAGTTTCAGCTTTATTTCATAATTTGGTTTTAAGCCTCCATTTATATGGAAGATTCTTGTTAGGAGTGTGCTTGATTAGGGATGGTTCACATGGGTTCTGGGGGAAGAAACAACAAAGTTGAATCCTTTTCAGTTTTTCTGTCTGTTCATCTGTTCTTAGCAGCAAAGCTTGTGTGTCCCTGCAGTAGTTGTTTAATGTAGCTGTAAACAGAGCTGAAATAAACTTTGACAGGCAACTAAGTTGAGCACTTGTTCAATTCTGAAATTGTGCTTGGATAACAGTTCCCAGTTGTCTAACTTACTTGAGGAGAAAAGGGGCATTTAGCTCCTCTTAGCAATGTAGGGGATCCCTCTGGGGTTTATTGCTGTTAGTATTTTCAGCACAATACTGAGAATTCTTTTATTTCATTTTCAAGAAGCTAAGTGCGGTAGCTGGTAGCAGCTCAACGCTGTCACCCCAGAAGGAAAGGATGGTAGCTTCCTAGGTATGACCAGCAATTAATAATGGATCAGAAACAGTTATGAACTGAGAAAGAGGAGGAACTATCACACAATACCCTGAGCTGGAACTGACCCATGAGGATGATCAAGCTCAGTTCCTGGCTCCGCACCGAACCACCCAAAATCAAACCCTATGTCTGAGAACACTGTCCAGGTACTCCTTGAACTCTGACACTGGTGGCCGTGCCCACAGCCCTGTGCAGCCCGTTCCATGCCCACCGCCCACCGGTGCAAACCCTTTCCCTACCGCCCAGCTGCCCTCCCCTGATCCAGCTTTAAGGATGAATCCCTAGAACAGCTTACTGAAGCCAGAAATAGGATCGGGTACTACAGGCACTTCAGAGGAGGACTGTCTTGTTTTCTTTTATTCTTTATAAGAATAATGTGATTTTTAGAATGAATGTCTTGCCTCCTAAATATGTGTATACAAAATATGCTTCAGCAGGCCATGCTTTCCACGTACCTGCTTTTAATTATAGCACGAGGCAGGAACATTAAAACAGTCATTTCAACTGTTACGGTGGGAATCACAGAATCACAGAATTGTAGGGGTTGGAAGGGACCTCCAGAGATCATCGAGTCCAACCCCCAAGTTGCTGAATTGAAGTTGCTGAATTTTACTGAAGTGTGGAATAGGTAGTAAAGAAAATAATTTGCAAACATCAGGACTAAGGATAACTGGTACGGTATCATGGTGCAAGGATTTTATTTATTTATTTTAAATCCAGGATCTTTTCTCCACGTTAATTGGAGGAGCTGGTACTTCTTTGGGCAAGTTGCCTTACAGCAGTGGCTTCCGTGGATTCTTGTGCCTCCTGTGCCGCCTACTCTGTGACGTGTGCTTTGTCTGGTCTTGATGCAGCTAATTATGTCTTTCTGTCATGATGTTATTAGTGAATCTGGAAAGAGTGTTTGGGGCAGGAGCTTATTTTCTGTTATGTGAGCATATAGTGCACAACTCAGTTACAGAATAGGACTGAAATGCTTACTCTCGACATTCATAAGCTTACAGTTAGACTGCAGTTATGTACTGAAGTTTGTACTGATTGGTGGAAGGGAATTGTATTTTTATGTTTTGAAAAGCTTAGTCTGGGGGGGTAGGTCATTAGAAATTTCTGTTCAGCTGAGCTGTGTATAAATATCTGTAATGTGTTGATAATCTGAGGATGATGAGTATCCTTCTGTCTTCTTTTCTGTACTGGGCATCTAAATGAATCTGCAGTTGACATTGCAGGTGGTTCCGGCAGTGAGAGGCACAGCATAAGCACAGTTCACCACATAGGTGCATGAGAAGCGTAGTTTTGAGGAACAATATTGATCAGCACTCAGGAAGACTGGCAAAACATCTGAAAGGTCTGAGTGTTTTGGTAGTGAGCTTGATGGGGAAAAAAAATCTGCTAAACCAAAGGGAAAAGATACTTGCTTTACACTTCAGTGTTTTGTTGAGGAAAATAAATCAGTGAATTTATCCCTGCTCCACATAGAGAGGTGTATCAGCTACCACTGATGATTAGCATGCTAATTTAGCGTGTTTATTTCTACTGACAAGCAGAATTTTGTAAATGCAATCCAAAAGTATTTAAGGCTATAGTAATGAAGAAAGAGTGGAGACCACTAGGCTGCAGGATGTAATCAAAAGAGATGGAAGATGACTGGGTGTATCCTCAGCTGAGTATTTAAGAAGAGGAAGCTCTGCATGCCCTGTCATTTAATCCATTTTGTTCTTATTTTGCTTAAGCCTGTATACTTTTGTTAAGTTATGGAAATGAGTGAGTAGGACAGGCATTGAAGGATGATATAATGTTGGTACGTAATTTGTCTGTGGTACTTGCAGGAAATAAATCTATGCATAAAGAACATATTATTCTTGCTGTCTTAATCTGCTCAGTGCTGGTAGTTTTTCAAAGCAGAGGTTGTCTTCTTTTGTTATTTGGAAAATGCACGCTGTGTAGAAACTGTTCTCAAATCTTGAGATTTGTTGAAAAATTGAAGTCTTGGTGTTACTGCAGTGAATCATTATTTAAAACGGTACAGTTCTGATGGCGCCTGTTGTAACGTTCTTAGAACATAAGGCCTGTTTGCATTGTACTCTGATGTTGCTGTATGCCTGTTAGCCAAAGGGCAAGTTGCATCAACAAGTATTTTTAGTCAGAAAAAGAGATGAAGGAATGGTGAATTGAGACGTTCATTGCTAAGTAGTGCTCGTATTCTACAAAACAATGCAATGCTTGTGCTGTTACTCAGCATAGTCTCAGTCTTCTTAGGTGAGTAACATATAAGCCTTTTTTAACTTGCTTTTGTTTCTCCAGTTAGTGAATGAAAGGACCTGTGAAAATGCTTTCTCTTTGTATGTCCCTTCACGCCAGTTCTTTAAAAATTACAGTACATCAGGGAGAATGGCAAATGAGCTACAAGATTAAATTTGTAAATCTTATGGCAGCATTGTCCAGGAAGAAAGTTCCAAAATTTAAAATGATTCCTATGGTTGTAGTTTTTCCTTAAAATGCTGCTTGATTTACATTTGTATGATTAATAATAAATATAATTTTTAGTTGACATCTCATAAAATTAATATCGTAAGGAATGCGTTACCCACAACAGGGCACTTATTGTGGCAGTGTTACTTTTATTAAGCCATTTGTCATTTTAGTGTTGTGTTCTGACTCTTAAGATTTTGTGTCTTACTCAAAAAACAAACAAACAGCAAAGCAAATTCAATACTGTTTTTTTCTTTCTTACAGCATTATCTGCATACCAGAGGTACTACAGTTTACAATCTGACTACTGGAAGGTCTGTATATGCAGCTTCTAAAATTTATTTATTTTGCTTAAATATATTGCTGTAATGATTGAATTTCTAAAATAGATACATTTCAGTACGTTTGGAGTATCTACCTGCTGTTTCTTTGTGGTGTATTAATTGAGCCTAAATGGACGTATTCACCTGTTTGTGCAATTTATCATAAGTCTAAGTGGAAATATCTTTACACTGTTTATTGAAAGGAGAGATGGGGTAATTAGCCACCGTGTAGATTTTTTTTGTTGCCTGTTACTTCAGGTTTTTTAATGTAAACATCTATTTGAATGCATGTGAGTACTGAGAAAACCGTGACCACTTGAAGGCTGCTGCATAGGTGTTGGATTTGTACTTGGAAAAATGTTCTCAGGTTGCTTTTTATTTTCATAAATATCCCTCTCAGTATCTCAAGAGAGTGTCCTTGCATGAAATGGGAAAAAGTTATGTTTGTAGAGACGTGATATCTGAAAGTTAACATGAAGATATCAGGACCTTAATTGAATAACATTTTAAAATTCTTCAGTGATACTGTGGAAGAAAATAGGTAGCATTGTTGTGTTGTCCTGTGAAATAATGTGAAGCTCATAATTCAGTCACAAGTGCACATAGCACACTGCTTTGTGGTCTTTACAAATGTTTTCCTTAAGTGTTCTTAAGTACTCGTTTCAAATGGGGAGGGAGGGTTCACTCTGGAGAAGATATACCAGCCTTCAGTAAACAACGTTTTGTTTGTTCTTTATGGTTTTATAAGTCCTGTCCTATAAGTACGTTATGAAAAGTCTTGTGCTGTCCTCTCCCATTTGGGAGGATGGGAAGTGGAAGGCAGTGGAAATAAAGCATAGAAGAATGAGTCGCACAGAATCACAGAATGGCCAGTGTTGGAGGGGACCTGAAGGATCATGAATCTCCAACTCCCCTGCTGTGCCATGCCACCAACCTTCCCATTTAATACTAGACCAGGCTGCCCAGGGCCTAGTATTGAGCTGAATATATAGGGCCTGGCAATGAGCTGAAATAAATGCATTTTCCATGCACATGGAATAGGTGTACAATGGGACAGTCCTAGGGAAATTGTGCAGTTGGTTTTGTCATACCCTTAGTCCAGTGCAAGTTGAACAAAGTCTGTTTTTGGACCACAGCATTTTGGAGTTGAGGAAGTTGTTTTTCAGAGATAAATGTTGCATTTAAAAAATGCAACAAAATTAGCATTCATCTCTTCCTCTTGTATGCGCTTGGAGAGTAAAAGATTGTTGTAAATGAGTGTGTTGGAATCAATTAAATGTCTGTTGTAATTATTTCTATTATTTGTACTCCTCTCACGTTAAACATTTCACAATAATTGATTTCTAATGTTTTTTTTTTTGTTTTTTTTTTTTTTATACTCTACCGAAGGAAATGATGATTAGGAAATTTTCTCAACATTTTCAGAGTGCACAGGGTGGGGTGTAAGTGATGATATATTTTCAGAGACATAGAGTGGTTCAGTGTGGCTCATAATGTCTGCAAGTAAAAGAACTGCAGTTTTGCAGTTCTATTTCACAGGCATGGATGGCTGTAAAACGTGTAATCTCTGCTTGACTTGTTGAAACCAATTTCTGTTTATTCACTGTGGTAATATTCTAAGGTACCAGTTTCTCGTTGGACCATGCTGAGTTACTTGATGTCATTAAGCTTCCTTATATAAGAGATATTTAGTGTTGTTTTGGTCACTGGATTATTTTTTTTGGTGAGGGGTTTCATAATTAGTTTTGAAATTTTCTTGACTTTTATCTGCATGGAAAAGAGCTTGAAAAAGTCCAAAGGCATTTTTCAACTGAAGCCTCCTACTGATGAAACTGATTAAAAATTGGACTAACCGGATTGCTTTCTTAATGGATGGTGAAGCTAGTGTGGGTTGGGGCACAGTGTTTCCCCTCCCTGCATCCCTATGCTTCCCTGCATTGAGCACATTTCTTGTTTCTTGTTGTCCTTCAGATCTTGTATCTACATGAACACTGAGTTTGCAATTTATTTTTGGTCACCCAATAATACGCCGTTCTTATAAACTTGATAATTAACAGCAATTTGCAAATGCATAAGAATAAACAATAAAAACCTCCAGTTGCATTTCCTTGGTTTACAACATTTATTTTTTTATAAGATTCTGTATTAAAAAAAAAAATGATTTGAATTCTTTTGGGGATCAATTAAGCTGTTGGAAATTCTAATGGTGAAGGAGGAGAGAAGGATGTGAAGAAAGGGTGGTATTTGTGAGCAGTGATGAGAGCTGTGTGAACGTACTGAGAAACTCATGGAGATTGCTGAATCACATGAGGGTTGTTACATAATTCAGGTTTGAAAACAGGCAGGAGCAGACTTATAAACTTGTGCAGCATATCGGAAATGATTTAGTGTTGCTCTGCAAATTGATGTGGTTCAAATTAGTGTCCTTTTTTGCTTAATAAATAGAACACTTCTAGATGGATTGTGAGAGGCTTTGTGCTTGTTTTGTGTGTACTTTGGCCTCCTCGCTTAGTGTTTTTAGTCTGTGCTGCTTTGGGTTTTCACTGTTGCATCATGTTGGTTACGATTGTTCTGTCAATGGATTATCATCAAAGTGCATTCATTCTGTGATTTATCTTTTATTTTTAAATAGAGTTTTTAATGGTCACAATTTTTTTTTTTAACCAGATCTTATTTCAGTCTTTTAAAAATTTGATGCCTGGGTTGTTTTGTTGCTAATATGGGAGGTGATTTTCTTGATTCTGTGAAACAAAGAAGAAGAAAATAACTTGTATTTAGAATTTATTTTCATGTTATAGGTGCAGAAGTGAAAGGTGAAAGAATGGGAGGAGGCTGTATTTTGCTGTTTACCAGAAGAATGTTCATTCTTGCTGGTGAAATACTACCTGCTTCCTAAGAAATATTATTTGTATGGGTAGTTGTGATAGAGCTGCACTGCATTATGTCACATACTCCTAAACGGGCTACATTTATCAGTAATCTCTTTGGGCACCCACATTTCAGTGCCGAATGTCCTGCAGAATTTGAGTTACTGCAGTTTTTGTTCGTCACAGGCACAGTGCTGTCTTAACTCCATTAAAAAATATTTGACTTGAAACCTGCAAAGTAAATATCTCAACTCGGATAAAAGCTGAGAAAACTTAATAGAGCTCTTCAGCTCAAGTACTTTTTTCCAGTGTTTCTTCTTATGTTTGTGCTAAAATAAATCTGCCTTCTGTGCAGTGTACTTCATTCGTATTTCTTTTTAAAACTCCTGTGTCAGAAATTTTGGGGGAGGTGAGGAGGACTGCGGAGGATGAGCAGATAGGAAGGGCAGCTCAGGAGAGGGAGACAACAGCTAGAAATCCAATTTGTAGATTCTGATGCTGCTGAGAAAATAGATGTCAAGTGTTAAGTGTCTGCCATGGTTATCAGTTTTGACATATTCTAAGGAGGGAAGGACTAGAACAGCAAGGAGTAAGATGCTTTTTATTTTATCTGAACATGGTGGGAGATATCTGGCACCTGGAAAAAGCTATTTTAATCGTCTTGTGTGGCTGTATTATAATACAGTTGATCACAATGATCTCGTCCATGTAGCATCTGGGTTCTATTAGGGCTGTCTTAACCAATTTCAGTACATGAAAGGGTGAATGTGTAACTGTAAAATACGTGTATCTCTTGAATTGACATGGTTCCTTGAGGCAGAGGAAAGCTTCCCCTCCCTGTTTCTCTTCTCCCCCATGTGGGGCTGGGAAAGGTTTCAGTGCTTGCTGAAGTGATTCTGGCGAGGTGTTTGCTGAAGAGTCTGGTTGTTCACTACTTTCATGAGATCCTCTCTGCTTTGATATAGCACTGTCACTATAGCCCCCATTTTGGTTTGATAATCCTGTTTGAAGTACATTTATGTGATTTTTTGCAGGTAGGTATTTGTTCACATATTGTTAGTTATAGTTGTGTACCTGTCGATGTTACAACACAGATTTTGAATGAATAAAACTTTATGGTGCAGGTACATACTAGGTTGAGCTGCATAGGTAGCTGCAGGCAGGCATAGATAGCAGGCAGGTAACCT
Organism: Centrocercus urophasianus; assembly: GCF_019232065.1. Lineage (NCBI taxonomy): Eukaryota > Metazoa > Chordata > Aves > Galliformes > Phasianidae > Centrocercus > Centrocercus urophasianus. Next base: position 34,525,911 of record NW_024884364.1, on the reverse strand, counting down.
TCCTGACAATAGGTCTTACCTGCAGGAAGTTTCTATGTGCTAGTTCTCTGCAGTGCTCCCATCAGCCATCTGCTGTATACGTCTTCATAGGTGGGAATAGGTATGTATACCTTTCTAGACAGTATTTTAGTCATATCCAAAGTATTGAGGATGAATTGTGAAAATATGAAGACAGCACTGCTGTTGTACACGCAATGTATGTGATTGTGAGTGTGTGAATAGAAAGTGGCCATCAGGTACTCTCTGCCTGTGCTTTACTGGGCGTTAGAACTCCTGTCTAAAGTCATTTTTTTACCTCAGGCCTTCTCCGTGTCTGATTTTTGGCATCATGTTTGCAAATAACAGAATTTCCTTGCACGTTTCTCAGCTTGAGGAGAGTCTAAAACCATGCAGATGTTCAAAAACAAAAATAACAAAACAAAACAAGATAACAAAACCAACTTAAATTCTGTTGAGAAGCCCCAGGAAAGTGAGACTGAGTAACTGTGTGTGTGTGCTTGTCATGGACGAAGAATCATAGAATCTCAGAGTAATTAATGTTGGAAAAGACCTTTAAGATCTTCATGTCCAACCACAATGTAATCATAATACCCCAACTCTGACATCAGTCTTCACTGAGTTGTTGACTCATAAAAGAAAGCAGTTTTATGATGTTCTTTGATATGTAGCCCTGCAGTGTAATGTAGTACCAGTTAATTGTTTGCAGTGCTGTTTTATAATTAAACCTTTGTAAAATTGTTACAAATGGTATTTTGTAGCTTCATGGTTGAAACAGTTAGTAGTAAGACTTCTTTTCCATAAAGAGCGAAAAGTAAGACTAAATATGTTTATTTTTGAATTTGACCTGGCGCTCATTTTAAATATACTTGTACAACGTTTGTTTTCCCTTCTGATTGGCAAAATGTGATGGCTTTTTTTCCTGTTTTCTCAATGCTATAAAATAGGAAAACAATGGAAAATGATGCTTTAATTTTGGATGCTTTGCTGTCCCTTTTTTTGCAGACTCTAAGTCCATTTTCCCCCCTTTTCCCCCTTTTTCAGAAGTTGGACAAAAAGTAATTACTAGACACACTGATAACAACAAATAAGAGAACATTTTGCACCTCAGAGGGTCTGTTATAAAACAGAGCAATTTTCCATTTCATTGACTCACAACTGTTTTATTTTCTGCTGTAACCTCAAAATATCTAGTAGAGGTTTTAGACATAATTCATCAAAACTTCAATTATTTTTTTTAATAGGCTATAAATGCTTAGTTTAATTGAAACAGTACCATGGTACAGGACCTGTAAGAATTACTGAAGCAGACATTCCTGAAACAAAAGTTGGGAAAGGTAGTAGGATTATGATATCTGGACACTGAATGTTCATTCAAGCCCTTAGTTTTTTTTAAAGTGAATTTTAATACATACATATATATTTTTTAATGGAATTTTTAATGGAATGAGTATTCTGTGTGAGCAGATGCACTTGAAAAGTTTCCCCACAGGAGTCTTCTGAGGTCAGAACTTCAAAATGATGTGCAAGGCTTTTAATCTAAATGATCACTAGCTTAGAAAAGATACCTTTATCTAGATAATTCTTAAAGAATGATACATCTTAAGATTGCAGCTTTGGTTTTGTTGCTGCTTTTATTTGCTTGTTTGATTTTAATTTCTCTGGTAGGGTATGTCTGTCTGAAATTCTGCTCCTCTGCCAGCAGGAACGCTGAATTCTTAGATAGTCCCATGGCACTGTTGTTAATGCGGACAAATAATGCAGCATGTCCAATTTTGTGTACAGTAAAATTGTACATGATTCTAATAATTAACTCTTGTGTTAAAAGATTTATCTAACAAAAATGACAGGCACTCGTGTTCCCTCTGCTTGAAAGGAATGGAGTAGGTGTAAAGTCTGAAAAAGAATGAGACAGTCAATTTAACTAATAAATTTTGACATGTTGCTTTTGACCTCCGGGTAAATCTGATAAATTGCCCCTATACCTGTATTGAGGAATCCATCCGTGAGCATGTTTTAACCACTTACCTGTATCACAACAAGTGTTAGACTTTGCATGGAGTGTACGTGTTGCTATGCTTTTGAAATATTTTGTTATTTGCGCTAAATAAGAATTTTTGCAGTACCATTCATCAGTTTTAATTGCTGTTTTGATGAGAAAATTAAAGAAAAATCCAGGAAATCTGTAATTTACCATTAACATTCTGAGTACAAGGGGAATGGATGTGCTCTGCTGAGAAACTTTGCTTGAGTTAGGAGGGGGAGAAGGCGAGACAGCATCTCAGAGGGGTTCCCTCCTCCATCTGGGCATTATATCAGTTTCCAAATAATGCAGCATTTTTTAACGGTGATGCTTCACCCTGGAATTTCCCAGGGATGCTGTTGTCCCCCTGTGTGTATGATCTCTATAGATGTTCAAATTTTCTGGATGGAAATGACATAAGTATCATCAGGGTTGATGGAAAAGCGCCTTCAGTAAAGCCTTTCATGCGTGTTGAGTTTTCCTACTGCAGAACTTTCCTTTGTGCATTAAAAACCTGTCATCCTTCATCTACTGATAGAATAATAGCATGCTTCCTTTCTCCAGCCTATGATGAGAATGTAGAATGCTAAAATATAAGACATACTGAAGTGTGTCAGTGAAGAAACTCATCAGTTTAGATTGCTGGGAGAGAGGCACGTTTAGTTGAGTAGAACAGCTCTGATTTGAATGGAGGACACATCTTCAGTAGGCGAGAAAGTTATTTGACTGCTAACTATGTTGACAATGACTGTGATGCTTGCCATTTCAGAAGTATTGCGTTCTTTGCAGAACCATAAAAATAGTACAATTTTTCATACATCCATGTGATTGCTCTTAAGTTGCATAAAAAAGGTAAAGACAACTACATTTTTTCTAGTTTGTAGATTCCTGCTGGAACATTCGTTGATGGCATTTCTTTTCTTTGGAAATAACTATTTTTAAATTCTTTCTTTAAGAGAAAAAATATATGTATTTCCTTAAATTTAGAAATAAATTTGTTGTTTTTTGCTTTTTTTTCAATTTTGGCATTTTTAAATTTGCTCTCTTCTGAACTGAAATTTCAGTTCTAATTTTTGTAATCCTTTTTCCAGCATGTATCTAATGAAAGTGTTCAACTGTTGCATTTGGTACAGCATTACCTTGGTAATATTTCAACTCCTTGTCTTCTTCCTTTTCAGAGAGATACAGACCTCAAATTCTCTGTTGTGTGGGGGCAGGGGAGGAGTGATTAAAGTGCAAGTGGACGTAGTGCATATAGATGGAAAAAGTTATGGGTGGGAGGGTTTGGAGATGCAGAACTTGGGTTCTCTTAAAGAATCTATGAGTATCTGATGTGATGCTAATAAGTCCCTCACTTGAAGAAAAGGCAAATCGCAGTAAGTGTTCTTTACAGTTGTTTGATTGTACCATGCTGTCTGTGAAGCAAACTCAGAAGGATAGATGCTTAGTGAAGAAGTGGGAATCAGTTCTTGCATTGGCTCAGCAAGAATTAGTCTCTTGTTCTGCTCACCTTCTTGGAATGTACTGTTGATCAGTGTTGAAACCAGAGTCTTCGTGTTCTTTGTGCTGTTCCTTGAAGGGAAGTCTGGATGTTGTAAGCACTGTGAAGTTTGAAAAATGCGAATAGAAAGCAAACAAAACTTTGGAGTTCAGATTGCTTCAAGCAGAAGTATTTCTGAATGTATGTTGAGAACAAGCTACTGAGAGAATTTGATCATCTGTTCTTAGGTAACTTGAAAAGTTGCACTAAGTGGATAGCGACTTGCTGGCATTCAGAAGAATTTGGAAAAATGCTAACCTATTGCCTGTATCCACTTTTCTGGGCTACTGTGTAATGTCAGTTGATTTTGTAGAAGTGATTTGTCCTGCTGTGTCATTTTTTTTAACTCATTCACTGCAGGAATGGGATTGATGAATCAGTGTGACCTGGGTTGGAAGGGACCTCAAGGCTCATCAAGTTCCAACCCCCCTGCCACATGCAGGGCCACCAACCTCCATATCTAGTACTAGACCAGGCTGCCCAGAGCCCCATCCAACCTGGCCTTGAACACCCCCAGGGATGAGAGATCTGACATCCCAGATATGGTAGGAACAGTAGGCAGTTCAGAGCTTCCACCTTGTTTTTTCTTCCTGGCCTGGTATTTATTCTGCTAGGCTGGAAGGTTTCTTGATTAAATTTTATCTGATAATACCAGACAAAAGAAATGTTCCTGGTTTCCTTCCTCATTCAGTCTTCTTTGCTTAGCTTAACTGCTAGTGTTTTTTCTTTCTGTGTAGGCCTGTCATTTAAGGAGTTATTCTAGCTGCTTCTTTCTGAATTCTCAGGCTCATCAGAAAGATAACAATATCATCATTATTAGATATCATAGCTACATAGATGCTGTGTAATGTGTGTTTTTTGTGAGTTATGTGATTCTTGCTTTGATTGGAGGATTTTAATATGTGTATACTTTTTTTTCTCCCCTCCCTGACAGTGAAATTGGGATCCATTTCTTTTATTTATAGTTAGGGCTCTGGTTCTTGGGATCAAAGATCTGTTCCCAACTTTGTGAACTCTTAGTGAAACTAAGAAAGCTGGAAGAATTATCCCAGTCCTGGTAAGCATGGTAGAAGGGGGATAAATCAAGCAGCATCTGATAAATGTTTAAAAGAAAATGTGTGTGTTGGGAGAGGGTGTTCGGTCATCTATGCGATTGACTTGATTGTTATTTTTGGAATGAGGAACATAAACATTGTCATTCACTATTACTATTTTCATTATAACTAAAGGATGGAGATCTATAATGGTTGCAGAGCAAGAAGGATCTCTTTAAACAGAACTGGTCTGATGGTGGGGTTTTATATTCTGTTGTCAACTGATCTGCAGGAAACTTGGCTTATTGCAGCTTCTGGAAGTTTTCGTTTCACTGATTTTGTTGAAAGTTGCATCAGTTTTGCAGAATGCTGCAGACTTTCAATGTTCTAATGGTCTCAAAGAGCAAGTTGACAAATTCAGGGAAGAAAAATCCATTAAGAGCAATTAAATACTAAGACATTTTATTTGGCTTTAGAGTCTTCTGCACCGCAAATCACTGGAGGTTGGGAAATGTATTCTTGGGAGGGGAAGACTTAATAGTTGAAAATAAGTGAAGTTACTCTGAGCAGCAACTTTTTAGAAGTTCATATTGCTGTGATATATATATATACTGTGTGTATATATATATATATATGTAATTTATTTATTTATTTATTGAAAGCTTTCCATCACTCCCTGTCTACACAAGAGTTTGAGTTACGTTTCCGTTTGGTGACGTACTATTTCCATTTTGGAAAACAAGGATGCTTTTCTGATGAAATACAGTCATTGAACGCTGTCTAGAGCAAATTACTCTGTGGAGCTGTATAAGGATGTCAGCACACTTTATCCTGTTCTGTCTCTGAAATCCATAAAAATATAATAACATAAGTGAAGTCATCCATTCCGTTCATAATGGAGCATTATAACTGTCTCAGTTTTGTTTCTGATCTCAGAATTTAAGCAAACAGAGCCCTCTGTCTGAAATTTATAATAAAATTTGGAAGAAAAGCTTATCTGGAAGGCACTTTGTCTTTGCTATTCTCAGGCAGTATGTCTTTCAGTGGGATGTCAGCCTTTTTCTTTCCAAAATTTTATCCTTCATAGAATCATAGAATGATTTGGGTTGGAAGAGACCTTTAAGATCTACCAGTTCTGACTTCCCTGCTGCAGACAGGGACACCTCCCAGTAGACCTTACTCATAATCCCATCCAGCCTGGCCTTGAATGCTTCCAGGGAAGGAGCATCCACAACCTCACTGGCAACATGTTCTGGTGTCTCACCACCCTCGCAGTAAAGAATTTCTTGCTAATATCTAGTCTAAATCTGCTGTCTTCCAGTTTAAAACCATTTCTCCTTATCCTGCTGCTGTGTGCCCTTATAAAAAGTTTCTCCCCAGCTTTCCTGCAGGCCCCCTTCAGGTACTGGAAGGCTGCTACAAGGATCCACAAGAGCTTCTCTTGTCCAGGCTGAATAGCCCCATTCTTGTGCATGGATGTTAAAAACTTTCCTTGATCATGTTGTCTATACCACTTGCTTTCATAGAAAGAGAGCATTCAGATACTCCTTGCAGGAGAGTACTTCTGAGCTAGGCTTAGAGGAAGAGGAGTCTGGAGCAAACAGGTAATTAATATCATTTCTGAGCTCAAGACAAATCTGGATACATGATGCTACAAGAAGACAAGTAGTTTTGAATTGAGAATGAATATCACAAGCTGCTTTGGAGAAATAAAAGCATCTAAAGAGACACAATTGATATTTTAGATTTTTTTTAATGCTAATATTGAGTGCTTTTATTAATTCTGGTGTTTGACATAGTCATGCAAATTTAAATTCATGTGGTGTCTTTCTATGTTCACTGTTAACTAACCTCTTTAAACATTGATTTTATCTTTTCTTTGGGTTCTAGTTCTTATCTTTTCAGCCTTCCCTCTCTTCTCCCCCCCCATTCTCGCAGCATGTACACACAAACTAAGAGATGTTGTGTGTGTGTGTGTCTTAAGATATTCTTGTCTCTAGTTCAGAGTGCAGGTACCAGGAATGACTTTGCTTTGTTCTTTGGCTGCAACGCAGTGAATCACTGAGGTATTGGAGCATTGTCTTGCTCCTTGTCGTGGTAACTCATCTGTTCTGGCTGTTGAAAGAAAGTAGTTGACAGTTTTCCAATTATTTGGAAGAATGTGATCTTCCATGTTGACAGAGGATTACTCTGTGGTAAGTGGAACAAAGATTCCTGTCTCTATGCTGTGTCAGTCAAATGTGAGATGAGCAGCAATTTGCTGGACTGAGTTGCTGAGCTACTCTAAAACCAGAAGCGTAGTTCTACTTGTGAGTCACTTTGTTGGACACTGCATTTAGAAAGGATGATTGGCCATATACAAGAATTACAGCATGGAACTCCAAATGAAATTGAGTTCCACAAAATACTCACCGACTCGTAAGTTTGAGTATTATATATATACAGTATATATAACTAAGTTGTATTAAATTATTGGTGTAGTAACTCCCACTTCATTTCAGCAAAAATAAATAAAGCAGACTTTTTGCTTTATTCCATCCCAGCAGGATTCTCTATTTGAAGGGGTTTAGGTGGACAAGGGAGACTGAAGCAGTTTGCTAGGCTGGAATGATCTTTGTTTTACTGAACGCGTTTTCTGAATTAACATGTTGAAGACTTTTCAGTCTTGTGCTGTTTAAGCAATCAAGAAAGGAGTAAACCACCTCTCTCACTAAACATCTCTGTTAAACCAAGTAACTGGTTTGTAACCTCTCTTTTGCTGCACATGGAAATACATGTGCAACATTGCACTCTACTCTCCAGGCCGAATTCACAGTAAAGCTTTTTTCTCCTTTCTCAACATGTAGCCATGGCATAAAGATCAAATTAGATCACCACAGTAACATCTTATCTATCAACACAAGTTCCAAAAAATGCATCTGTTCTGTATACTATCTTTGTGAACATACTCATGTTTAGACAGAAGATTTACCATCTTAGACTGAATCTAGAAATGTTTAGCTACTGTGTCTGTATAAAGATGCTTTCACCTGTAGCAGACTTTATCAGCCACCAGCAGCTGAGACCTAGTAATTCAAATTTTGTGTTTTATAAATACAAAAATAGACAAAGAAGTTACGCTTACATGTGTTCATCTGCACTGACACATAGAAGAAGAAACTAAAGAGTCAGAGCAGCCTGTGATCAGCATTGAGTTGAGACCTTGCAGCTTGAAAATGTAAAGGAATAGTTTTGCCATAGTTTTGTACCGTTGCTGATTTATAAACAGTCCCTGTCTAGCACTGCTTCTCACATCTTTGCCAGTGCTACCATTTCTAGAGTGCTGTAGTCAGTGGCTGCCAGAATTGATCCGAGTTATTAATATCCAGATAATTATTTTTAACTGGATCTGTTTCCCTGTCAAGTTCAGTGTGTAGCTCTGTCCGAGCAACTGCAAATGTGCAAGGAGAAAAATGAAATGCAACTGAAGCATGTAGCTTTTTCAGCCTATACTAGTACAATGAAAATGTCTATCAAACTTACAGTGAGTTTTTGGAAAAAGAGAGTGAAATCCTACCTACACAGTAACGGAGAAGTGAAATGTCAGAGAAATCAAATTCTGTTGATCAGTACAAGATGAATGAAAAACAAGAAATTGAAGGTGGCCTGTCAGCCTTTTCCATGCAGGTCTGTAACCTTTGATATTTGTAGGCAAATATGTAGTTTCTTCATGACTGTAACTGGCAGGGCCAAATGTTCTGGAAGTAATATTGTGATGTTTATTAAAAGCTTAGCAGTATTTGAACAGAACTTAGGAGTATATCCTACCATACTCTGAAATAAATCTATAAATAAAAAGCATAACAGGAGCAAGTGTCCCCATGCAGTTGGCTAGCAGAAGTCTGAAGGAAGAATATGGAAAAAGGTTAAGATGAGCACATGTATAAGACTACTCTTTACTTTCCGTTTGCATGCTACCACCAGGAATCCAAGTCTTTGGCATATTAAAGTTGCTTCCAGCAGGACTCCAAGGGCCACTTCCCCTGCTGCTCAAGTCCTCATGGAACTTGCAGTCTGGGCCGCGTAGATCACATGGCTATACAGAAAAGATGTGTGGGCATGGGGCCACTGCTTTTTAGAAAACCTTAACAGGAATGCAAGGTTTTGCAGCTTAGATTATGTTCTGTAATCACAGGGTCTGTCAGCCACCTGCTCAAAGCAAAAGAGCCATTCTTTTATGATCCAAGTATGTGAATTTGTTTGTTTCTATACTGAAAAAAAAGCTGAAGCTTTCACACTATTGTCCCTAATAGTTGATCCTGATGCTACTCAGTATATAGCAACAATTCCCTGGAGACCACATACCATTCTCCAAATATATGCCACAAAATATGCCACTCAGGCTCTTATGCATAAATAACTATAGGCCTTTGGGAGCTGACAGGCTCACTGAATTTGGAATTGTTGTAGTAGTTGAAAAGCACCTCTAGAGATCATCTACTCCATGCCCCTTGCTAAGGCAGGTTCCCTACAGTAGGTTACGCGGGAAAGTGTCCAGACTGGTTTTGAGTGTCATCAGAGAAGGAGGCTCCACAGCCTCTGTGGGCAGCCTGTTCCAGTGCTCTGTTACCCTGAAAATAAAGTTAATTTTCATGGTTTAGCTACCTATCAACGTGTTCTCCACATTCTCTGCATCTGCAAAAAGACGAAAATCCCTGCAAGTGGTATATTACAAATGTGTGGTATTAACTGTGGTTTATTCAGAGTCTTCAAGAAATTTTCTAGTACCTTGAAAATGATTAGATTTATAAAAGATTTCTAAAATAAAGCTGGATAAATCATACTTGCTAAAACTCTGTTTCTTGAGCAATAATCACAACAGTTTAAAACTGTTAAAGATCATGTGCCTGCAACTCAGCAGTGTGAAAACAATTAATATATATCATATATAATTAATATATAAAAGTTATTATTCCTGTGACATAGTCCGGCATTTGTAACAAAATTCATTAGTTTAATACCTTAGCAAATAACTACAGTCTTGACTGTCAGATTTTTTGTCTTTTCAGAATAAGTATTGTCAAAAAAACAACAGTACCTGTGGAGGAAAACTGGCAAATGCATTTTCCTTAATTCACGTATACATTTATCAACATCACAGGCAGGGAAACCACAGAGGGTTTTAAAAAATTCAAGAAGTTACCATTGTTTTGCATTAAAATGAGCTTTAAACTAATTTTAAATCATCAGAAGTTGCTCATAATATAGTAAACTCAATTGCAAAGTTATAGTAGTACTTTATGTATATATTATATATAATATATTAGTTATAGCAGCGCTGTAAAAGCAGTGTTTTAAGTGAACTCATTGTAGTTTAAAGGTTTCTGTCTTATTTGGCCATTCTTTAGCATCTCTCTAGCTGCGTCCTTCATCATTTAGAAAACTGCTCCATATATACTTGATACATAAGAAGTATGACAGATTAAACACTTCACTCACGAATAATGAAACCACAGTTTCACGAATCAATAAGTTCAGCTGCCAGTCAATCTTCCTTTTGCATGCATTATTGCAGCTATTTTTTTTTTTTTTTTTTTTGAAGATGACATTTGGATAGTTTTCTTAAAATGTTTTATTCACTTTTATATGGAATACAGGTCATCATTATTTATACCCATCATGTTCAAAATATTTTATGAAATAGAACGAGCGTGGAATGCTGTGTTCTTCATTTGCTATTTTTTCCATCCTTTTCCAGCAAAGGTAGGAGTCCCCCTGAGTTTACAAGATACACCATCATTCCTCTGTCACTTTCTTACTACTGGAGAATCATTATCATGAATCACAAGGAAAAAAGCCTTAAAATCATTAATTATACAGCTCTCCCTGAGACGCTCCACATAAAATGGGAGTGGACAAGCTGAATTTAACGAGGCAGGAGTGACTACAAAGTGATACAAATACATGCAAAGAGACAGCTGAAAAAAACAACGGAAGAAAACAGCCACAAAAACTAAGATGCAGAGTGTCTGTAGCATCTACTGTTGTCATGAATCTTACTTCATGCTGTGCTGGGCGGTAACTGCAACAGAGTTGAATAGAGAATTCTGTTTAATTGGAACGTTTAACATTGAATTTTTAACCAAATTCCCTACAGATTCAGTTTTTACCTGTATATTGCTTTTTTTTTTCTTTTTTTTTTTCCCCCGGCTGTTAGCCACCGTTGAATCAATTTCATAGAAAGTGATACTTCTCAAAGCTTAAAACCTCAAGGAATATCACGGAGAATATTTACTGGAGAAGAGTTTCCAGACCAAGTATACAGAAGTAAATCAGCTTCTCTTCGTTGGGAAGAGAGATTTAATCCATCAGTGCAAATATAAAGCAAGCATTTGCTCATCTTGGCTGAAAAAGATGTCACAGGGGACAGGACGTCGTTCAGGGTGCTCCTCCAGGAAAACCAGAGGAATTCCAGTTGGTGTGTAAGCACACAAAGACAAGTGGGAAAAAGGACAGGAGGAGCTGAAGGACAACAGGCAGAAGCTTTTCATTTCCACAGGCTTCATTAGTGCTAGTTGAAAACAGTTTGTTCTGTAAACTGCAAACTGAACAAAATCCCACATTTGGAACAAAATGCTGAGTATCAGCCTTAAGCAAAACAACAACAACAAAAAAAAATCTTACTACTTGCTTCAACTTTGAGTTGTTTTTTTAATATGAGTCACTAACATTATAAAATACAGTTTAACTGGATAGCATAGTTTGGATATATGTGTATATATTTAATATTTGTTTTTACTATAAATATATGAAATATTAAAATGTAATTTTTAAGGTCATTATTTAAAGCAGAGAAATACCAGATCATTGATAAATGGTTGCTAGATATCAATTATTACTGAAAATGATTTTCTAATTAAGACAGTAGTTGGTTTAGTAGTAATCGCTAATTGGGATTCTAATTGGTGATTTGGTGTTTTATTTGTTAGAATGTACAAATACTTAAAATAGGATACAACAGACGAGCCAGCAGGCCCACATGACAGGCAGCTGGGGGAGCAGACAAGATGGCCAGCAGCCAAGAGCAAAGCAAAGCAGCTGGGCAGCCCACCAACCATTCCCACAGAATACTTCATTTCCATCAAATCATCATTTTTTAACAGAAGACCATACCTCAGTAAATTTTCAGCCCACTCAGTGAATATATATATAGTAGTGAGTTTAAGAGCCTTCAACTTTTAAAGACAAAACAAAAAAATATGGGCAAGGCAAATGGTAGGACACCTCTTTCACTCTCTCTTGTCTCTCTTCGCTGTTCGTTGGTGCACTACTTAGCTCTTTCTTCATTTGTGCTCAACTCAGTCTTCTTCCCCTCACTAATTCCTCTTCTTCTTACTATTACATCACTGTTGCTGTGCCTGATATTGCTTATTATTTCTGTCAGTCATTTAACTTCTGGAAAATCAACTCTGAACTGCTTCCAGAAACATCACAGCTGTGCTGAAGCAAGAACCTGAATGTTTTTAAATTTGTAAGTCTCTCCTTAATTCTGGCTATTACCGTATCTTAAAAGGGAAAGTTATAAGAAACCTCTCAATGTTGTTATCTTTAAGATCTTTTCCTCTGGGGCACTTTATTGCTAAACTTGATTACTTACACAGCTAGCCAATAGCCTGAAGGAGAAGGAAGAGAGGAAAAAAGAAGACAGCCAGTTCACCAATTTTATGTTACAGAGATTTTCTCCTCTGTTAATACGACATCCTTTTATATGACTCTGGGGAGCACTTATTTAAAGATACCTTGCAAAGTTAAGTTCCGCAGATTAATTTTAAACTACAACAGCTTCGCCTTGATGTGAGTGGATACCCTCTTATTCTTGTACTAGAAGTTCGCAGAATTTCTTTTTACATCATATATGTTGATTCATCCTCCTTCCTGTCTCCTCTGGAAGCAATTCTCATATACGCTTCTATCATTTATCTGCAATTTCATTCTGCTGTTCTGTGTTTAAAAAGAGGATGATTAGATTCTAGCAAAATGTCAAGTTGAACTATGCTTACCTTTCATACAGTAACATATTTCTCAGTATAGTCTTCTGTATCTTTATTAAATTGCTGTTGGGTTTTTTTGGTGTCTAAACTTTCTGTACTGTTTTCTTCTTTTGATACTCAGATTAACTTCTCAGACATCAACTATGTTTACATGAGGTGCTGTAGACAAATAATTTTAAATAATGCTTCGGTTTAAAAAGCTCAAAGTACCACATGAAATTCTACCTGCTATCATAGCTCTGTAATCAAGATGGTTTTTTAAGCACTTACAAATTTCTAGCATTCAATTTGTTTTCTGTTTGGGAATACATCTATTCGCTTTCACTTCAAATTCATTAAAAATGAATGAAAATTTAATACCAGCCCCACATTTACATTTTTTCCATAAGACACTAATGTAAGTCAATTAGATTTAATTTTCTAGATCTAAGTGTAATTCTTCCCCTAACAACTTAATAAACAACAGTTTTCCATTACTTTAGAGAACTACTTAAACTTATATTTTGTATGTCGTTTTTCATTTTTCTTGAAGAAATTCCTCTCTAACATAACTTGTATCTGATGACCTCTTATTTAAAGTAAGATTTTCAAGAAAGGCTGATTTTTTTAAATGCAGTCTGAAGATGAAATTATCTACAACAATAGAATTTTCATAAAATTTATTATTTAATTGCAGGCATTAAAAAAATGAAGTAAATTTTCTTTGCTGTGTGGGTGGTCAAAGATTGGAATGTCTTCCTAGAGGGGTGGTTGATGTTCCATTCTTGTCATTGCTCAGAAGGCATTTGTACAGTGCCCCCAGTAATATGCTTCAACTTCTGGTTAGCGCTGAAGTGGTCGGGCTGCTGAACTCAGTGATCTTTGATAGTCTCTTCCAGCTGAACTCTTCTGTAAAATAAAACTAACTCCTCAGAGAAGACAACTGACACTGGAAAGCCTGCTCTTACAGGCAGGGAATATCACAGCCAGGCCTCTTCCAGAGTAATTTATGCCATGTTGGAGAGAACGAGAGCTCGTTCTCTGGGATGTCACACTGGAATGACGCTGTTAAGATTAAGAAGTTTTGTGGGAAGCATCCTCTTTTTAACATGTCTTTTGATCATTTTCCGCAACAAAAATATCCACAGAAATTCTGCTTTAGGAAGTCCATGCTATATTTCACTGTTTAATCTGGTAATTAAATAACTGATTTGGTATCAGCTGGTAGATATATTCTTCTTCTCAAATTCTCTTATGATTTCACAGAATGATAGTTATGCTGTGCAGTCATTTCAAAACCCATTCAGTGCCTTCAGTTGACATGGGTCTCCAATAAATAGATTTTTCATGTCAGAAATTCAGTTACATAGAATGGTACAGAAGATAACTTTTTGTCTCCTGAGTTACCTGTCAGTAAAATGTATGTTGTTAAATGTAACTGAAATTTTGCTCAGTTTAAAGGAGTACTTGTGAGTAGCAAAATCCACAATATAAGCCCTACAGTCTTTTTTAAGTACATAAGCTTATAAAAATGGAAAGAGATATTTGAGCCATCTAGTGGTTGGCATGAAACATTTTAACATTCTGAATGGGTTGTAGAAAATGCAAATGACACCAACTTGGAAACTGCATTTCCAATTTGTATGATTTTTAGCGGCATTGCTGTAGAACGAAAGAGACTGACGTTCAGATTCAATTTTGAGGTACAGTGTGTCTCAGCTTGCAACTTTCTTGTAGATTTCTGTGAAGACAGGGATCTGATAACATAAAAATTACGTTTAGATATTCAAAGCCGAAGAATGAATTTTAGAATGAGTTCTTAGGAATTGTGAAGATTCTGAGGAACTTGAAAATTATCTTCTTACAGTCTTTTCCATAGGTTTCTGTTCTTTATGGAAAAATGTTTGGAGGAAAAAAAGTGTTGGTTTTTATTTCCCATCAGCAGCTATTTATGGCAAGGTCTTGAATAGCAAGCATTAGATTAAGCAAAAAAAGTTCACAGAAAAAAACAGGACATATACTTTTTGTGATATACTTCTATTCAAAAGCAAGTGACAGAGTCAAATGAGAACAGATTTCATAAGTCAGAGTATGCAGAGTCACAGAATCTTACAATGTCAAGGAAAAGCACATTTTTTGATGGAAATTTCGTGTTGCAATGCAACCCTCATGATCTTTCTTGGTCCTTATAAGCGGTAAACTGTTCTAGCCTTTGATATTGGCTGTTGTCAATTAGACTTGGCTGCATGTTGAGCTTGAAGGTATTCTGCAATAGAGGCAGAAAAGTCAGTTACTGAAGTAATGAACTTCATGTGTAACTCACCTTGAATGTGTGGTGGGAAACTACTGCTTACATGAGCCACTGTGTTATCTTCTAGTCCTTGCGAAAGTCCCATCCAGCTTCAAGACCAGATTAAAAAGTATTTTTTAATTATTAGGGCAAACATAATAAATAATGAACAAGCAGTGCTTATGGTGTTACATTAAATTAGAGCTATAGTCTTTCAGAACACATGAATGTGCTTCATGCTGACTTTTCAGAATTTTCATTCTGAAATTTTTGGAGTTTGCATCTTTATGTTGACAGTAAATTATTATGAAATCTTAAATCTTACCCTGATTTATATTGAGAAGACAGTGGTATCTTAGCTTATAAGGTCAGCTTCAAATGCTTTGTAAGGCCAAACGAAAATAAGAATGAGAAAAATTAGAAAACCAGCCACAGAACCAGGGAAGAACAGTAATAGTGGATTTTTATTTTACTGGGGCAGGAACAACTTGAAAGCTTTACGTAAATTTGATATATTAGTGCATTTGGACAAATCACTTGTATTTTGGTCTTGTCATATGCTTTCAGTGTTGAGTATTGTTAGCACTTTGAATCAAAATAACAGATACATCAATATTCTGAGTGTATAACTCACCTGTATTGTGAACTTTAATAGATGTCAGAAGAGGAAATTAAATTCTTCGAAGGCTGAAGAAGTTTTAGTTATCTGGCATATTTTTCTGTTGTGATGAATTTTGCAGTTGTGATGCAGTAGTGATTAAGGATTTTTCGATTATTCTTCTCAACTGGTATGGTGATCTGGTCTTGAATCACAGTTATTGAATCTCCAAATAACATTGCACAATTTTGTTATCTTCTCTTCTGCAAAGAAGCCTGAACTGAACAGGATAGAGGTTGCTATGCATGTATTCTATTTTGCAGGTTTCCAAGTTGCACATGTGAAAATATCTCTTACTGTCTTACTTTGTTTAAAAAGACTTCTAGACCAAGACGTTATGTATGTTCCATTTCTGAGCTTTTCGTTATTCCTAGTCTGTTGTTGCCAGAACACATTTGGGTAACTGGAAATACATGGGGTGTGGAATTTAAGATCTGTGTGTTTATAATGTCCGTGTTGTGCTTTTGGGCACAGGAACTGGAATGTAATTTTTATGCTAATGTTAGCGTATCATCTTTTATTGTTTATGTGCTTCCCTTTCCACCCCCTTTCTACAGTGCCCTGATAGTCATAGTATCTGGTCATTCCAAAACATTTTCTTGGAATCTATCCATTTCTGAAGCTGTGTTCCAACTGTATTCATGAATGCATCTTTGGCGATTCTCCTGTTTATAATTTGCATTTAGAAAATACAAACGAGATATACTGCAATCATAATACTAGGTTCTGTTTCTGATGAATGGTTGCTCTTCAAATTAGGTTTTGGTTACCACTTATTTTCTAGGAGAAAATTGGTTGTCTTATGTATTTCAGTTTGGTCTAACACATTGTTCAGATTCTTTTTCTGACATTCCATAAAAATAAAATTGTTGAAGAAATGAATAGGAGTGGAATAGGGATTATCTTGAAGAAGAATCTTCAACAGTAGAAATTTCATCTGTGTTCATGTGTCAGAGCCCTTTCATTTTAGATGTATTCATGGTCTCTCAAAAATGGCAACACACAGAAGAAAAAACTAAAATTGGGACATAGGCAGCATATGTGTTTTCTTCTATAAATAATAGAATAGCTGCTAAATAATTATACTGTGACATAACATTTTATCAAAAGAAAAAGCAATTTGTTTATTTTTCCATATTTTAAGAAATATGTAATAATTATTTGTAAACATTCATTGAACTCCTTAGTAATGTCACTTTGGAAAAAAAAGTGGAAAATGAGTTTTTAGTACAAGAGTGGTCCTTTTTTTTTTCTTTTCACTACAAAATAAGAAAATCGAAGATAGAAATCTGATTAATGATGAAGAAACATCATTAATGCTCTCAATTTGAAGCTGATGGTCTGAGTTTTTAATACTGATAAAAAGTAGAAATTCCTTGAGCATGTTTTCAGATTCTTTTAACTCAGCTTCTATTCTAGACAATGAAATTAAAGTGTGCATCTTTGTTTTACATGAATGTAAATTACTGTAACTGTGGCATGCTCTTAGGTTATAAAACATTTTTGTTGTATTAAATTGCCAGACCATCATTTGCTTCCCTGCTGTTCTGCAAATAGAACAAAGCACATTAGTTTCTCTTGATGTAAAAGTGCTTGCATATTATTATTACTGTTCCTCCAGAGATAAATTTCTACATTTAAATTCAGAATTTAATTTCGAATTTTACAGAGAATTTAATCTATTTTTTAAATCTCTAAAATCTCATTCTTTTTTTTTTTTTTTTTTTTTTTTTTTTTCATCCTTCTCAATGAAATTAAAATATGCATATCTTGCAGTGGAAATTGAACGTTGAACAGTGAGCAAATACTTGCAGTTCAGTCACGTTGGTTTATCTGGGTTCTAACACTGTTTCCTTTCTTTACAGAATGCTGCCTTTTTATATGGCCTTGGTTTGGTCTACTTCCATTACAATGCCTTTCAATGGTAAGTTGGAATAAACTAACAGTCTTAGTGTATGTTATGGTGTTTTATTGATAAATGAATATTTCAAGTTTAGTATACAATAGTTTAATTGTTATAGTGTAAATATGATGATAGAAGGTACGTTGTCCTGGATCTCATATTTATTTGACTGTAACGTGCTCATTGCAAACACAGCAGTTGCTTGAATAGGAGAGCAATTACAGAAAAAAGTGGTTTAGCTTCCTATCACACAATTCAGCAAGGGGAATGAAATGGTATGATTTGACAGGTTTCTATGAATTCTTCATATGTATGGTCAATAGCCTGTGTTGTGAACAAATGTTACATTTCTCTGGGAAGTGTTGACATAAGAAGTTTCTGTTTAGCTGCTGTTCAGTAATTTTTCCATAACTGTGTATGGTGAAAACTTTAAACATGAGCAGCAGTACATGAACAGACAAGTGCTTTGCCATGAATGTTTAAAACTGACGTAAAATCCCAGAGCTATAAAGAGCTGTAAATTCTGGCTGGATTTTTGTGAGTGGGAAGGGGCTGCTGTTCTGTTGGGGATAGAAGAAGGGCTGGTTTTGGTGTTTTAATTTTGTGGGAAATTTTGTTTTTCTTTTGCTTCGCTGGAACTGAGAGAAGAGTGATGAACAGAATAGACTTGATCACTGGGGTTCTGTTGAGATTCTCAGGCTTTCCTGGTCAATAGTGAAAAAGTTGCAATTTATTTAGATACCATTGGAAAAAAAAAAAAAAAGTAAAAAAGGTGCAGTGTTTAGGTCATAGTTTTCTTCATAAAATTGATTAGTTTTATCCTTCCTTTTTAGCAGTCATTTCTGGTGATTTCCTTGTAGTGTTTATTTCTCTAGTAACACTTCATATAGAAGCTGCTAATAAAATAAAAGTAATTTCATTAATAGATCAGTAAAAAGTTCATGATCATATTGGGCTTGGCCTGAAGCTAGAAGAGTATAGTGGCTACTGGGTGACAGCTTCAGATGACAAAATGACATCTTTTCCCCCTCTTCAGTGAACTGTTGGTTCATCAAAAGCTTCTATGTATCTGTAAGACAAAAGATTCATGCTTTCCTCAGCCAGGAAATAAGGTTTTATTCTTCTAGTTAATGTAATTTGGTTAAATTGTGAGCTCAGAACCTTGAGGGTTTTTTGTTTGTTTTTTTTTTTTCCTCTTACGGCTCAAATGTTTTCTTTATTAATAGTGGTGAAATGTATGCATTGTACATGGCATGCGATTCTATTGCATCCTAATTAACGTGAAAAGAACAGAAAAGTTCTCAGGAAAATTGAGAATCTTTTATTTTGAGGTTGTGACTGATCTTTAATTTTGCTGGTTTACAGAATGTTCTTGTTCCAATATAGGCTGCACTTCATCTTTTGACACGATACATTTTGCACTGTGAAAATGGTAGCAAACTGAGGTGAAATTACGTGAGTCAAAGAAGTTAAATTTAGAGTAGTTAATTTTTGAAAGACCACCTGTTCAACGTAGATTGTTACCATTAGTAGATGAGGCTTTTTAGCTCGTTCCTGTGGATGCAGCAACAACATCAGTTGGTTGTGAAGCTTAAGTACTGGTAAATCATGGCTGGGAACGAATAAAGATTTTTCTTACGTGCTTTTCAAAAAGCTTGTTGAGAATAAATGAGTGTAAATTGATAGACTTAATTTATAATGTCTTAACTGCACATAGAGCTGTATGTTAAGATCATTTAAAATAATCAAATTTTTTACTTCATTCATACAGGAAAATTATATGTGATGTAGTACTAAGGAATTTGAGTTTCAGGAGAGCGTTGGGTAGAATTGTTAGGGGAAGAAAATCTAATACAGATAAAATCTCATGCTTCTCTATGTGATTCTTTCTTAAATTGCTTTGAGTGATTTTTCCTTTAGTTGGGGACAGGAGTGGGATGTGTGGTTGTGAGTATTCAGCTGTGACATATCTGCTGGAGCTGATAGCAGGTTGCTTACTGTAGGTATGTTCTGTGTAGATCTTTTCTCCACTGCAGATTGCAAGGAGAATCCCGCTCCTTTCATGGCAGAGTGCTGGTCACAGAATCACAGAATGGCCAGGGTTGGAAGGGACCTCAAGGATCATGAATCTCCAGCCCCCCTGCCACATGCAGGGCCTTGTTTCTTGCTGCAGCTATTCCATTTATTTATGTTAAAAAGTACACAAATATGTGTATTTCACAAAGGTAGAAGAGACCTCAGCACTGTTTAACGTTCTTTAGCCTATTGTGCTTAATTCATGAATATTTTATATTATCCACACAATCTTAGATATTCATAGGCTTTAATGAGAGTCATGTACATATTCCTCCCGAAAGGCAGCGTTAATGAAGTGTTTGATGATTTTCCATCTGTCACGTAAATAGGGATGATATAAAAGTGAGTAGGAATAAGGTCAGTTTTAGAATGCTTCTTCTTTATTATTTTATTTTTGAATTTTCTAGTATTCATAAAAAGAAGTGTTGGGCTGACTCCAAGACACATATGAAGTTCACTGTGTTCAGTATTGCACACTTCTCTTCATAGTAAAGAAGCACGACAGTGTTAAGTCCAAAATCTTAGCTGACACATCATTTTATATTGGTTGTTTTGTTTAATAATTCATGTAAGGACTGAAAGTATTTATATACATATAACCATATACAAAAATTGTGATAGTGTAATCAGATCAAAGACATTTTATGCAATTGTTATTGGAAAATATGACAGAAGGATTTACCTCAAAAAACTGTATCAAACATATTTAAAAATGTCGTATAGATCTTAAATTTTAATGTCTGTTGTTTTACACCATTTATCATCAAGCAGTGAGAAAAGTGGATGACTGATTTTCCCTGTTGTTCCTGTGTTTCCCCAGTAGAGCAAAATACCAGGAGATAGCTGAGATATTGTTATAACTTGAATCATTTGATGTTCTCATTAGTTTTCTTCTTGACTGAAAAGTGAAAGTTTTGGTAGTTCACCAAAGGTTACCTTCAGTTTTGCACAATAGCTACAGAGCATTAAGTGCACCTCTGGGCTTACATTGTGTACAGCACTGCTACAAAAATTCAGGCAAAAAAAAACAAACATGACACAAATCTATCATCTCACAGTAGCTACAGTCTATGTAATGGCTTGGATGCCAGATTGGCTCTTTTAACTCAGTAAGGATTTTGAACCTGACTGGTTTATCATTTGCTTTTTTATGTTGAACCCACCAACAGAAAAAAATGAAGCTCTGCAACTGTGTCCTGGAATTGGTTCTAGCATGCTCTTTGGATTCCAGAACATAAACTGAGGTTCTCTGAGGCCAGTCTGCAGTGTTTTCAGTGACTGTTACCCTGCAAATTGCTGGATAATGTATGTGAGAGAGATTGTCATTGTTTCATCTTTTTTTTTTTTTTTTTTTAAATGTTATTATTAAAGAAAGTGGAGTTTTTCTGTTCTGACAGTCATTTGAAAAAGTAAAACAGCCTATTAGAGTATTTTTAAAGTACTCAAGTCTGCAGGGGAATGTAAATTTTTTCATTAGTCTCGTTAGTCCAACCTTCGCTGCTGTATTCCAAGTTCATCTGTGCAAGAAACTGTTATTTCATGACAGTCACTGTTTGCCTGTGACAGTGAGAGGCTTGTGCTGATAAGGTCCATTCTTTGTGCTTCTGCTTCATCTCTCAAAACGTTTTTCATTTTCAGTGATAAGCTGTTATTAACATAGGAGGATTTATGCTTGAGAGGGATTGCTAATGTTTTTTCAGCAGGACCAGATCCTTCGGATGCTTCTCAAGCTGTCTGTGTCAGGGGTTGGCAGATAATAGAATCATGGCATCACCAAGGTTGGGAAAGACCTTCAAGATCATCCAATCCAACCATCCACCTATCACCAATATTTCCCACTAAACCAAGTCCCTTAGTGGAACATCTGAATGTTTCTTGAGCTCCTCCAGGGATGGTGACTCCACCACTTCTCTGGGAAGATCCAGGGGACTGGGCTCTTCCACACAGACTGGTGTGCATAGGAATGCAAACCCCCTTCTGGGGGCCTCCTTAACTTTAATGGGAGCACTCCACTCTTTTGTGCAAACAGGAGCCACTGGATTGCCTGATCATATACAGCATTTGTACACCTCCAGGTACGTCAATAGTTTGTACCATTATGGAGGGCATAGCATGTGATGAAATCATCCAGTGGCTGCAGTTTGCATGGGAGATGCTGAGATTTGCCTAATTGACATTGAAAATGCACTGGTAATTTGCAGTCCACTGTGGAGTTCCTGCTTTGAAAACACCTGCTTCGGGAAAGTCCATGAGGGATGTTATTTGAGAGTAAAAAACAAAGTTTTTTTTACCAATAACCTGTTATCTTTAATGTGCATATGTGTATCTGTGTTTCCCTCTTTCTTCTATCACAGTTCTGGTTGTTCCAGTGTGCAGTTACATCAGTCAGGAGAGTAGAGTTTAAACATGCTCTGTGTAGATACTGAATTGTTAAAATAGTGCTTAGTTTTCTGGTGGCTAGGTCTACATATCCCTTTTATGTATATGTAAAATGAAAATATATATGTAGACCGTTAACAAAGTAGCAATTGCTTTTCTCTTTTGTTTCTCCACTTTCTGTGATTGTATATAAAACCAGCTTCTTGGACTGATGAAAAAGCACAGTATCTGTTAATATCAGAAAGACAGTCTTAGCTACTGCTATATATAAATTTTTGGAGACTGCTGCTCAAGATGTTTCGGCATTCGATTGCTAGGGCATAATAAACAGAGAATTATTATATCTGAGGTCTGCTAAAGCATTCTGTAAAATTGCAGTGATGATTACTTCTGTATTTGTAGGTTTTGTTTATGTTCAAATTGCTTTGGTGAATTTCAAACAGAAATTTGTCCATGTGTCATGACATTTTTATTAGTTACGCTTGGAACAGGTGATCAAAACACTGAAAGAGAACAAAAGTTCACTCCAACTTCATTAAGTAGAATCTTACGTTTTGTACGTTTATTCTGTTTTCAATGTATTTTGTTAGAAGTGTACGTGTGTTAACTTTGAAACTGTTAATTGATGCTATTTTGTAATATTCTTTTGCCTGGTTCAGATCTGATTATATTCACAATCAATGCAAGTCAAACTTTCCAGAAAGTCTTATGAGAGTTCACTGAATCTTTAATATATTCTATTAATTATTCTTCAGCTACTTTCTTCACTTTCATAGTGAGAGGTATTGTTGTATAGGTGAGTGGGTGGGAAGATAGCTGCAGCATTGATTTTGAAAGTCTTGATTTGGAGATGATAGATTTGTGTCATGTTTTTTTTTTGCCTGAATTTGTGTAGCAGTGCTGTACACAATGTAAGCCCAGAGGTGCACTTAATGCTCTGTAGTGTCTGTTTTCCAGTCCTGCTTTCTCCTTTTGTCTAATGTTAGTTAACCTTTCCTGCTCGTTAATGGCAACTCTTCTGTTCTTGTTGAAAACTCTAATTTAATTGAAATAAATTACAGAAGATTTAACCAAAGTTGTTTCTTAACAACTGGTTGACCAATGTCTATAGAGAACAACCTGAAGTATTTTCAGGTAATTTAGGGGTAATTTAGACCACTGTTGTTTATTTCTGCAACCTGAGAGCTCCCAGACATTCAGTTCTGATTTAGCCTTTGGATAAATCAAATTCAATTCTTATTCAGCCTTTGGGTTGAAGTAGGAAGCTCTGTCTGTGCATGAAGGCTAGTTAGTAAGAGGTGGAGTCTAACAGCCGATTTGAAGATGGCTCTCTTGCCATCTCTGAAAGAAGTTGTTTTCTCTCAAGCCTTGTCCTGTTCAATGTGTGACAGCTCATCAGGCTGTTGGCTTATATCACCTCTTTGGTTTTGGTACCAGTGAAGAGCTTTGAGGGAAAACATCTCAGCAACTTGTATGCCTTGGATCCTTCAGACCCATCTTTTTTGCCTGTGGGCTTGGGAGGAGGACAGAGTGTATGTGAGCAGGGTTACAATTCCACATGTGTATAAACCAGCAACGTCTTAATTTTGCAGATTTATTCTGTATTTGATAGGGACTGCACTTACCTTGGCATTCTGTCTTTGAATGGATTTTTAAATACCAGTGGCTAAGAGTCTGAATACTATATTAAAGTTAAGAAATGCAGGTGTGCAATAATAAATACCTACTTCTCTGTGTAATAAACGCATAGCTTAAAATGGTAATAGAATCTACAAGCGTTTTTAAGCCAAAATCCAGTGATCATTTCTGTGTTTGGCCTTCCAGTTTGAATTGTATTCATTTAGATAATGGTAGGCATACTGTTATAAGAAATGGATTCCTGTTAGTTATGATTTCAGCATAGTTACTAAGGTGTGTCATTCATCACCACTCACAGTATTTCAAATGAAGCTTAAACAAGGTGTGAGAAACAGCTTAACTAATGTCAATTTTGTCCCTTTTGTGCTTTACTTGCTCTTTTTCCTTGTGTAAAGAGAAAAGTAGGGTGTAAGGTGAGGTAAACTTTTCTGACTGTACACCGCTTCTGTTCCACAGTGAAAATACAGGTTTTTCTTTAAATTGGTCTGTTCTTAAGCTGTATTTTAGCGAGTAGGATAATGCTTTACAATGTACATACATTTCTGTTGTATTGTCCAGAGGAAGTTCTGCACTGTCAGTGTGTTCTGACAACAAGAATGAGAAAAGTGCCTGTAAGATATTTAGACCAGGAGCGTTTCTGCTGATGAATTCAAGAGCAAACTTATGTGTTTTGTTAATGAAGCCTGTGAAAATATTTCTTGCAACTTTTGTCCTTAGAAATAACAGGATGCTTTGATTGGAAATTAAATCAATTTTCCCGACCATAATGTGACTTCTGACACTGTATATGTTCTGTCCAGCATCCATGTGCTGCTCCACAGAGAGTATAGATCTCCCTCCAGCCTTGCCCAGTGTGATTGCCTGGAGCATACAGAATGAGACTTAGTCTCCTTGGCACAGATGCTTGAATCCTACCCTAAGCATGACAGGTTTCTGATTTCTGCCATTGTATGGGCTGTGATGTATTTCAGGATCTTTTCTTTTTAGCCAGTCACTTGATTTCAGGAGAGCTAACATGAGGAGTCTTAGCTTCTTTCTGAATTCTTCTGAATTTAAATCTGTTACCTTTTAGCTTCATTTCAGCTGTCCTAATTTTATGCAATTGGCCTGAGAAGCAACACACAGTGTCAATCTTGTTCAGAGTTGTACTTCTTCCCCGACATACAGCTGGTCTGTAGTGCTTTTGTTTTGTCTGGCACTGTGTCAGCATGGACAGGAGCATCTATAAAAAGGATTTAAAGCTAAAAAATCAGAACCATCTTCAGCTATCATGGGAATATGAAAAGCAAGTTATGGTGACAGGAGGTGGCATTCTGTCCAGTCTGTGTTTTCCTGGAGGAAGCTAAGTGACTGGAATGTAAGGAAGTAATAGGTATTAGGTGAGTCTCTACATTGGTGTCAGTGCTAAGAAAAGGGGTAACAACACTGAAAATGGAACAGGTTTGGGCAGTGAGAGGAGATATGTGTGATCTTCCAGGCCTAACATTCTGCTGCTGCTCTCGGGGATCCATGTCATCTGCAATTGGAAAAACCTGGCAAGGATTTAGTTCTGAAAGGGATGATGACTGTGTCCAATACTTTGTTTTGTTATTTATTCCTGAATCATCCTTTCTGAAATAGCAGATATGTTACTGTGTTTCAGGCGTTAAGTTAAATGAAAAGATTAGATTCTCAAATATATTAAGATGTCTGGAGTGCAAAATTAACCAGCCCTTGAAGAATGAAAAGCAATGGAGCAAAAACATTTAAACTGTTACGTCAATATGTTTTTCAGTAACAATTCTTTCTGATTCAATTTTAAGTCATCAAATGATTAGCAACTATGAAAGTAATACTTCAGTAAAAAATAATTAATATTTTTATCTGTTTGTCTTTCAGGGCAATTAAAGCATTTCAGGAGGCGCTTTATGTTGATCCCAGCTTTTGTCGAGCCAAGGAAATTCATTTGCGACTTGGACTTATGTTCAAAGTGAACACAGACTATGAGTCCAGTTTAAAGGTAAGTTTAAGTCCTTTCAGATTCAATTTAACGTTTATTATAAGTAGTGCTGCATCTTAAAACTGGCAGTAATGGATAAATCATAAAGTCGCAGAATGGCTTGGGTTGGGAGGGACCTCAAAGATCATCTAGTTCCAACACCCTCTACCAGCCACTAGGTCAGACTGCTCAGGAACCCATCAAGCCTGCCCTTGAAAGGATGGGGTGAACACCTCCAGGGATGTGTTCAATCCCACAGTTGGAGATGTTTGCTCTAGACTGTAATGTGGAATAGCAAATGAACTGCACTCAGTCATACTGGTGCTTGTTAATGAGTATTGCTTTCTAGCCTCTCTGCTTTGCAAAAACACAATCAAAGTTTAAGTGAAACCAGACATTTTAATGTATGGCTGTTGCATACTATTTACTTTCAAAAATAAAAGTGCCTAAGTATGAAGTTTCTTACTCTAAAGACAGAGTAAGGATAGGATTTGAGGTGTGTTACTAGAAATATTCAGAAAAAAAAAAATCCAAACCAAAAATTAAAGATGAGCACTGGTTCTTTAGCAGTTTAAGTACAGTGGGATGAAAAATTTGCTGTGGGGCTCACACTGGAACAGTAAGTCTTGGGAAAAGGCTGAAGTAGTACAGAAAGCAGGAGAAAAAAGAAGAGAGGAATTAGCAGCTTGATTTCTAGATATTCATCTCTACTTTTTTTAGCTTAAGTATTGTAAACTATACATTCATAAAAATCATTAATAATAGAAAGCTTTTACATTTCATACAAATAATGTTCTCAAATATTTTATTTGTTTCTGATTTTCTAATAGTGTAAAGGGAAGAGGGCAAACGGGGACTGTGGGTGAGAGAAAAGGTTTGCAAAGGTGGGGCTGCTCTACCCTATGGGCAATTGGTGTGTGCCCATGGCAGTGAGACATGATGAGGTGCATAAAAAGGCATGTTTTTATATATCATAATACCAAAAATATATTAATTAATTCCTATATTTCATGATTTCAAAGTCTGATTAAAAGGCAACAATTTCTGACTAATCATTTAGAAATTGTGTCAATATAACTTTGTTTCTTCTCTTTTACTTGAAATTACTTACTATTTGCCTTTTTTCAGTTTCTGTAATATGTAGCTTTATCTCCTTCCATTCAACATCTTTGCTCCTTTATCCTTTCTTCCACTTAATACTCTTTATCTCCATGTTCTTTCTGTCACAGAATCTAAATTTAGGAGTCTGTATTTCTGAAAAAGGAAGCTTTCATCTTTTAGAGAGTTTCATAATATGCTGGGAAGTTCAGCTGTGTGGTTGAAAATTCTGTAATTTGTAATTCAATGTAATTTATACATATATTTCTGCATATTAATCTCTACTAAAGGACTATTGAAAACTTATTTGCTTCCAAAAGTGTTGCAGAATGACTTCCTTTGTTTTCCTGATTTTTCCAGATAGTTTTCCTGCGACCTGTATTTGTGTGGTTATCAGAAACGTGTCATCAAAGATTTGTAAGAGTAGAGTGTTATGCAGTTTCTTCCTTTTACTCTTTGTAATAACAGGAAGCACTTCTCATCAGTGTTTCTTCTTTGATTTATAGTCCAAGCTTTCACCAACAGGGACAGGTGAAACTGGGAATTTTAATTAGAGAGGGCAGTGTTGCATAGGAATATGAAAGATTCAGTGTAGTAAGTGACAAAAGAGCAAGGGTATGTAGAATTAGATCATTGTGTTGAGGAGGGGTTATGTATGATTTTGCGTGGTCCTGTTTGTTCTTACTTGGGTGTGAATTTTGCATTGGCTGTTGCGATATGCAGGGAATAAAAAGGAGTGCCAAAGAAGTGAGTTTTTGTTTTTGATAGATATCTTAGGGACAAATAGAAGTGTGAACCCTTAGTAGTTAGCTTCTAATGAAGTAGTGAAAGGAACGTCTGCATTCTCATTTCTAGCAGAAGAATCATAGGATTGCATGGAATGGCTTGGGTTGGAAGGGACTTCAAGGATCATCAAGTACCAACCCCCCTGCTGTGGGCAGAGCTCCAGCTGCTAGATCAGGCGCTAGATCAGATTGCCCAGGGCCCCATCCACTGTGGCCTTAAACACCTCCAGGGATGAGGCATCCAGAGCCTCTCTGGGCAACCTGTACCAGCACCTCACCACTCTCTCAGTAAAATACTTCCCCCTGTATGTTATCTATCTCCCTTTCTTTAGTTTAAAACCATTCCCCTTTGTCCTATTACTTTCTGCCTGAATAAAAGGTTGATTTCCCTCATGTTTATAAACTCCCTTTAAATATTGGAAGGCTGCAATGAGGTCTCCGTGCAGCCTTCTCCTTTCTAGGCTGAACAAGCCCAGTTCTTCCAGCCTGTCTTCATGGGAGAGCTGCTTCATTCCTTGGATCATCTTCATGGCCCTCCTCTGAACCCTCTTCAAAAGCTCCAAATCTTTCCCATGTTGGGAGGCACCAGACTTGGACTCAGTATTCCAGCTGGGTCCTCACAAGGGACAGTGGAGGACAGTCACCTCCCTCACCCTGCTGGCTACCCCACCATTCTGATTCCATCAGAATGGAACTCAGGATACCATTGGCCGTTTGGGTTGCAAGCACACACTGTTGACACGTGCACTTTTTCATCAACCAGGACCTCCAAGTCCTTCTCAGCAGGGCTGCTCACAAGGAGTTCCTCTTCTAGTATGTATATGTATCTGGAATTACCTCGACCCAAATGCAAAACCTCACGTTTTCTTTGTTGAACCTCATTAGGTTCACAAAGACCCATATTTCAAGTTTCCCAAGGTCTCTCTAGATGGCATCCCTTCCTTCTGCTGCATCAAATACATCACTCAGCTTACTGTCATCAGCAAACTTGCTGAGAGTGTATTCAAACCCATCATGTGTGTGACTGATAAAGTTATTAAAGAGTACCAGTCTCAAGATGGACCCCTGAGGGATGCCGCTCATTACCAGCCTCTACCTGGATGTAGAGCCCTTGAACACAGTAGTCCAGCTGTGACCTTTGAACCAATTCCTTATCTACTGAGTAGTCCACCCTTCAAATGCATATCTCTTCAATTTAGTGTTAAGGGTGTGGTGGGGGGCCATGTCAAAGGCTTTGCTGAAGTCCAGGTAGATGACGTGAGTGGCCTTCCCTTTGTTCACCGATGCTGTCACTCCATCATAGAAACCCATCGGATGGGTCAGGCATGGCCTTCCCTTTGTGAAGCCATGCTGGCTCATCCCTCATGTGCATTGACATGTCTTCCAGGAGGATCTGTTCCATGACCTTCCCAGGCACTTGAGGCTTGAGGCTCATCTGCCTGTAGACTTGAGGCTGATCTGCCTGTAGTTCCTGTGTTTTCCTTTCTCCCTTTCTTGTAAATGGGAGTGATGTTTCCCTTTTTCCAGTCACTAGGCACTTCACCTGGCAGCTATGATTTTTCAAATATGAAAATTGTCAAGAATTAGATAACTCCTTCCTGCTGTGCTATAAAGTATATAATTCTGTCACTGAATCAAGTATTTAGATAGATATGTTGAGAATTTATTCCATATCATTTACTAGATTTCATTTTATCTCTTTGCAAAATAAAAAGGTCACGCAGATCCTTAGAGATTTTTTGTGTAGCAAAGTTTTAGTTTTTGGTACACCGATAATGACTGTGAAAAAAGCACCAAAAAGCTTTTTTTAAAGTGGAAAAGGAATTAACCTTTTATAAATGCAAAATTACCATGATTCCATTGTTTTTACGTGCAGTGTGATTAAGGCACTTATGAAAACAAATAACAACAAAAACAGTTTACTCTGAAGCATAGCAAAGATCTTCAGAAGGATTATGAAATGAACATGAGAGTAGGTTTGCACTGAGGATAGTTTCCTTTAATCAATATAACTACAGGCTTTTGCTAAAAGGATTCTCATTTTGCACTTTCTCATCCTGATTGCTGCAGTGAGTCTAGTGACTTTCCATTTGCAGAGTGAAGTGGACTGCAAGTCTGAACGAGCTCAGCTTGTGACTGCACAGATCTATGATAGATGCATGATAGAAAGCAGGAGTGTGCAAATGGGAAGGAGAGGGAAGAGCTGTGTTGTTCCCTTCTGATACACTGACATTTGAAACTCTCTGTACTCTGAAATACTCAACTGTAACACCTAAGGTTTAGTTTCTGTTTTGCTCCTTTGACTGTGAAAGTTGCTATCTTTAGAAGGGAATCAATAACCAGCAGTGAGGAGCAAGACCAAATGGACCCAGTGGAGCAATCCAATTGGTCTTGAACAGTTTGGGTTGATTTCATTTTTGTTCAGCCGCGGGTTTAATACAGAGTCTTGAGACTGATTTGTTTTATTCTACATTGAAACAAATCAATGTGTCTATCAGAATATATAAGTTAATATATAAATTGAGGTGTAGAGTAAGTGGAATGAGCAGGACAGTAGCTTCTTGAAAAGCCTATCAGATTGATCTCAAAGTTGAGGTTTAAGACAGAACTCTCTGTATTAAAAGAATATTAGACACAAACTGGACACAAGGCAGAAAATAATTCTTTAGTGAAGAGAACAAAATGGAGATTATGCACAAGCACAAGGATAATAAAATGAGAAGGAGAAGTGCAAAAAATGTTTTCACTCTGTGAAAAATGTCTGCTTCCAAAACTGAACGTCTCATCTTTTCAAAAAAAAAAGGATGATTGTGTTGGTTTGGTTTGGTTTGGTTTTTTTTTTTGTAGGTGGTGATGGTGCTTTTTTGTTTTGTTTTGTTTTGTGGACCTTGTCAGAAGGATTCAGGATTTTAAAGAGTGGCATTGGGTTTTAGGATCAAGGCAGCTAATGACCGGCCATGAACAGAGGCCATTTCCCTGAGCCTCTATCTAATATAATTCATAATCCAGTATGAGTTTCCTGTATGACACTAAGGCAGAAAGTAGGATTAAGTTTTCATCTGAAACTCTTCTTTGATGGTTCTGAATTTCACAAATTGTACCAACGTTGCATTAATGTACTTTAAAATATCATAATATTTTTGATGGTATTTAAACATTCATGCTAAGTCTGTAATTGCTAAGAATAAACCTCTGCCAACAGATGAGTCATTGCCAGTAAGAGTCTCCAGGCAAAGGAGGAAGGATGGGAATCTGAAGGTCATACATTCCATGTTTTTCACAATTTTAGACCATTAACATAAATCATCTATATTTTATGTAAGCAATTTAAGCACAAAATTAATTTCTACTACTTTAAGATGTTGATGATCAAGATAATTACTAGAGTGCTGTTTAACAAGCATAAAATCAACTCTCAGTGTTTTTTCAAAATCAATTAGTGCTTTTGCATGTTTTTGATATTACTGCAGTTAGCACTTACAGATTACTCCAAAAACTTTTGACTGCTCTGTTACCCAGTTACTGTAAACTTTGACAAGAGCACTGGGTATGTTGAAAATTACTAGGTCTTCAGGATTGAAGGAAAAGCATGATCCTTCTGGTTGAAAGGAAAGTTGTCATTGTGTAGCCTGACAATTAGGACAGTGTTATCTTCAGAAGTGATATGTGTATGTATTTGTGTCATTCATCAGAAAAGTAGAATTGATTCCAAAGTCAGCTGTTAATGTTGGGGGAGGGAGAAGAGGAGGGCAGGGATTTTATTATTGCTATAGCAGAAACATATATTAAGGTTTATACCATAATCCTAACCTTTTCACACTTCACTGTGTGTCCCAGCTGCCCCCTTCATATTTGCTCATGAAATGAATGACACCAAGAGCACTGTTTTCAATTTTGTTAGCTATGGTGGTTCTGTGATAAGCTAAAAGAATAAATCAAGTCCTTTGAGGATGCAGTATATCTTTTTATTAGTTTGTCTAGTGAATTGGAAAAAATGTGCAAGTTTCTGAGCACATGCTCCATGGCACATCACCTGCTTATTCCAGTTTTTCTCTTTATTTGTGCATTCTTTCAGTTTCAGCCTTTGTTTTCACGTGTTTACTCATCCTGTCTTAGGCATGTGTCTCAGTTCCTCTCAACGGTACGTTTGAATCTTAACCAATTGCTAGCAAATATGCTTGAATGAAAGAAGTTTCAGAGAAGTTTCTAGAACATGCACCTGCAACATGTTGCCTCAGAAGCATTTGTTTGAGTTATACACAATGTGATCTGGTCACTGTGTGTGCAGAAGAAGCACCATATGACCTGGTATGTGACTAGTCTGTTGGGATGCAGAAAATACAGCCTTCCCATCCATAAGATGCTTTGCCTTCTGGCAGACCTTGTGGCCCTTATCTAGATGAACCTGGAGATTGGTAAAGCACGGAGGTGGATCTGGGTATGTTGTGTGGGACTGGTAGGAAAGAGAAGCTGAGGAAAAAAGAAAAAATATAGTTTTAATATTATTTGGTATAATGGTTGTGTTACATTGGAAACTGCAGCTATGGGGAACCAGTCTTCCATCTGGTGCTCATTCTGTTCTGCTGTGTTGAAGTGTCATAGTGTGCTTTCGGTGGGGGATGATGATGACAAGCCTTAAAGCCTTTTGGATGTAAAATTCAGTTAACTTCATTTGCTGACATACTACTTCAGAGAAAAAGAAAGCTTACTTTTTCATTTGTATTAGAATGATAGCATCAAGGACATGATGAGTGGGAGAGAGTTCTTATGTGGTTTTTGTTTTATGAGGTTTCTTGTTTTGTTTGCTTTTATGTGTTTTTTTGGGTTGTTGTCTTGTAATGGGTGGTCAGCAGGGACTCTGAACATGAGCAGGCTATTTTGACAAATGAACCTGTATTGTGTTTTGGGAATTATCATTGCTTGCTTTTCAAGTATTGCAGGTACATTCTGTGCTCAGTGACAAAACCCTTAGAGTAATGAGAAATTAATTTTTCATGTTCTCAAATATCTGCCTTTTAATAGAAACACTGATCCTGTCTTACCACTCTTTAGAAATTTTACCTCTATTTATAGATAAAGGAGCTATCTTAGTAGTTTGCTGCAGGCTGATTCTTTTATCTTGCCTAAAACCCATCAATTGAAATACAATTTTAGTTTTTTAAATTATTTTCCTAATTATTCTCATTTATTAGTAATGTTAAGACACTGTGCTTACATTAGGGTAAGGAAAAAGCTTCTAAAGAAATAGAATTTATTGGGAAAATATACATGAATGCATAAATGTGCATGAAACAGTAAAAAAAAAATACTGATTTGAATGAACAGCTCGAAGTACGTATTTATAGTTGTACCTATATGCCATCTCTTGCTCAGTTGATTTTATTTCTCTATATTTATATCTTTATGAATTATTTTTTAGATACTGGAGGTATTTTATGTAAACATCTAAGTGTTACAGACATTGTTATCTCTTTTTCTCAATAAAAAATGAAAGAGTATTTATAAAATTGGAAATTTGTTTTAAAGGCTTCAAGTGGTGTTTTACAGCCTTCGTATTTTTAACACGTGCTTAGATTAGTAATTTTTTAAACATGTTACACTGAATCCTTACGTATTCACCTCCACATAATAAAAAGTTTAATAGTCAGAATACGTGTCTTTATGGAAAAGTTTCATTTCTTATGTATGATCTTATCTCTGTAATTGTAGCAGAAACTAATCGGGCGTTTAGGACTAAGACGTCAGACAAATGAAAAGCTTTGGCTATTGTAAGACTGTTGCCTGGATGTTCAAATGCTTTACTGAAAAAGCATTTTGTGGGAAGCAAGGTGAAATTAGACAAAAGATTTTCCTGGGAGACCTCATTGTGGGTTTTCTTTACTTGAAGGTAGCTTATGAGCAGGAGATAGACTGATTTTTTGCATTAATAGTGATAGGACAAGAATAAATGGATTTAAACTAGAAGAGGAGAGATTTAGGGTAGGTGTTAGGC
Organism: Centrocercus urophasianus; assembly: GCF_019232065.1. Taxonomy (NCBI): domain Eukaryota; kingdom Metazoa; phylum Chordata; class Aves; order Galliformes; family Phasianidae; genus Centrocercus; species Centrocercus urophasianus. The sequence continues at coordinate 34,492,511 of NW_024884364.1, read as the reverse complement.
AGAAATTCTTTCCCCAGAGGGCGGTGAGGCGCTGGCACAGCTGCCCAGAGAAGCTGTGGTGCCCCATCCCTGGAGGCTCAAGGCCAGGTTGGATGGGGCCCTGGGCAGCCTGAGCTGGTGGGGGGCAGCCCTGCACACAGCAGGGGTTGGGGTGGGTGAGCTGTGAGGTCCCTCCAATCCCGAGTGTTAATTCTATGATTCTGGGGTTCTGTGATTTTATTTTATTGCATTAAATGGATGAAAACAGCAACTAGGAATTATGTTACTCTCTAAGGCTTTGGAGTTTGTGTATATGTATGATGGAGAGGCAGTTTTTAACACAGCGTGTCACTAATCCAGCTGCAGTAGAGTAACCATTGCAACTTACTTTGATGGTGCATCACAGCATATTGCCCACAGCGTGCTTTGTTTTGTTCTCTCTATTAGTGTTGTTTGGATTTTTAAGTAATTTTACAGTTCTTTTATAACAGAACTGTAGAAATATTATGATTAAAAAAAGGAGGAAATGCTGAAATGTGATTATTATGGTGTAAGACATCTTCTGTCACTGGGGGCAGGGGGAATGATACAAACCATGAGAAAAGAAATAGTTGACTTGATATTAAGCACTGAAACTAATGGATATTGATACTGGGACACTTGCATGGTCTATACACCTTCTCTTTGTGAGTGCAGTCGTTCATGTTTCCAGGATTATCTGTAACCAAAAGGATAGCTGGAGAGCAGAAATGGCCATGTGCTTTCATGCCAGCTGGGGTGCCTGGATGGCCTGTAGGCAGCTGCAGGCTGAGGGTGCTGGCAGTACAGCAGTGAGAGCAAGATGCCAGGCAGCCCCAGCCATGCTGGCGACCCCTGGGCTCTAAGGCCTGGATGTCTGAATGTGAGTGGTGTGCACATGATAAAACACACGGCCAGCATGCATGAAAAATGTAGTAAGTGCTGTGCTGTGTAAGGTATTGGTCAGTAAATTCCAATGCAGCCTTCTTTGTTAGTGAAAATACAGCTTCAGTAATGTTCTGTTTGAAGAACTTCTTCTGTGTGTGTTGCTGTTTGTGTCGCTGTTACGTGGTTGCTGTAGGGAACCTGCTTTGGCAGGGGGGTTGGACTCGATGATCTCTGGAAGTCCCTTCCAACCCCTACAGTTCTGTGATTCTGTATATCTCTCACCTTCATCCTTCTGTCCTCAAGCAGTTCCTTTCTGCCCTGTCTGTGTAACAGTTTTTGTCAGTGCCTGAATGTTAGACAGAAGTCCCAGTGTGCTTGTGCTCTATAAACCTTCGTCGTCCAAGACGAGGTCCTCCTGAACTCCCCAGCCCCGTGCAGACAAGCAGCGAGCCGAGGCAGCAGCGCATTAGCGCGTCCTCTCCTGACCTTCTCCCCAGGCTCCAGCCAGGCCTGGCAAATGGAGGCCTGGCACGCTGCCACAGCTGATTATGCAAGGCTTTCCGCGTCCTACTTAGCTGAACAAAGGCTGCTCTGAGCGACCTAGGAATCGCACCTAGGTCACATAGGCAGAAAAAGGCATCTCTTGACAGAGTTATACTGAGTCATGATGGAGCTTTCCTTCGTGGTAAGTCTGTGAGAACTGTCAGGTTTCAAACGATGGCTTGCCTTGCTTACTAAATAGATGCAGAGCTGAGTGTTGCTCAGCTTGTTGATGCCCTTCTAGAGAGCTGGAGGGTTTAGAATCGCTGCTCTGAAGTCTGACTCAATATAAACAAAAAAGCAGTAAAAATCATACTCTAGGAGGAAAATGCATTGGTTGTTTATTGATGAAACAACACAAGTGTGGGGACTTGTGTCTCTTGCCTCTGAAATTGTGAAGGATGAGTGTGCTAGGAGAAATATATTTAATTATAGCAGTGAAAACATATAAAGTTACTTAAATCCTTGCCAGGTTGTTTTCTACTAGACCTTTCATCAGTTAAGTTTACATGCAATCCACTGTACCTCTGCTCCTTGAAGAGGTTACCTTCGCAATTGTTTCTACAATCAGGCACATCAAGGGCTCCAGAGGAGACAGAATAGATTGTAGATAATTGGGCAATTACAGATGACTCCAAATCAAGGTATATTGTGACTTCGGCTGCAGCCCTTGAGGAGAGACTGTTACTTTTTAACATTCAGAACACTGCCTTCTAGGTAAATCCTCTTACTCTGCATTTGAATTTCTATAGACTGCTGTCTGCCTTGAGGTATTGTATGTCGTCTCTGAACTGCAGCGGCCTCTCCTGCATAATAACTATTTCACACAGCAGTAGCCAGCTTCAGTGCTGCAATATTTGAGAGAGGTGCAGATGTTTGCTAGCTGCTTCTGTTTGTTGCAGAGATGGAAGTTGGAAATTATTACTATTTTTAATTTTTTTGATGCTGGCAATTGGAATTAGTGGACCTGCTTTTTGCTGATGAGCTTTATGTGTTAGAGTGCATGCTTTTTTTGAATGTTTTTGGATACTTACCAGGGGTTTATGGATTATTTATCCAGCAAGAGGTGTAGGTTTGCTTGTTTATGTGCATTTCAAAGCTTTTTGGTTTGAGAGGTTCTGTGTTTCTGTGTATTGCTTTGCTGTTTAGGGCAGATGGTTTATTCTTCTGTAGTTACATGCTTCAGATTGTCAATTTTCTTGGTTTTGGTTTTTTTTTTTTTTTTTTTTTTGTGGCATAGTAAACAGTGCTAGCAGAAATTTTCTACATGGAGAAAAATTTTCATAATATGGATTTTGAAATTTGAAATACAATGTGGTTGAAGTAAGAAGTTAATTTTTTAGGAGGCATTGTTGAGAATAATCCTGCTTTTTGCTGTGCAGCACTGATTTTACTGGGATATTTAAATATTAAAATGGTTAGATTTCTGTGTACGGTTGCTTGCTTTCTGCCGGTGAGTCTCACTGCAATAGCCCTACTGCAAAGCCACTGCAGAACGATTGTCAATCGATTCTTTTTGGATCTGCTGATTTTTTATAATAGCATCGCTAGGTGAGAACAAATCTGTTCCTTTCTGCTTTATCTTTTCATATTAATTGTTAATGACAGTACAAGCTTACACATCTGTGCAAAATGGGTTTTGAATCATTTAGATCGGCGTACTCAGTGTACAGGCCAAAGTATATAGATCTATGTTGTTAGGTTATTTTTCTGGTTAGGAAAGCTGCAATATAATGTAGAGCATTTTATTTTTATTTAGTCTTCTTTTTTTTTTTTTTTTTTTTTTTTTTTTTTTTTTTTTTTTTTTTTTTTGAGTTGCTTGCTTAGTAGAATCACTATGGTAACAGACTAAAGGATGTCCCTGAGGCACACAAGCAGCATTGCAATGTAAGTGATGGGAGGTTTTAAGTTCTCTCCTACTGCTCAACACTAGGAAAAAAAAACCAAAAAAAAAGCAAGCAAGACAGAGAAATAAGCTAGTATTTAACATTTCTAAGCTATTAAATTTATGCTAAGGTTAAAAAGTTATTTTGCAAGTAATGTATATTATTGTTTTCTGTACTCTTGCAAATTATGTTGCTAGAATTTTCATGAAAATTTGTAAATTTCGGTTATTCAACTTGAGTTTGTTTAATTTTCTAAAAGCTGCTATATATTACAAATGGTATTGATGTAAGTCGGTGAGGAGATTATGCCACTATATGCCTCAGCTAATGGGGAACTTCTTTTTTATACTGTGCTGTGGACAATATATTTATCCAATACATGTATTTTTTCTGTTAAAAATATCTATTTAGAAATTTGGTGGTCTGGTAAACTCTTGTAAGTCCTTGAGATGTGTATTACATAGGCATAACGTACATGGTAGTATTGTGAGCATAAGGAAAGTTGCATAGTGTCTAAATGCTTTGAGTATGACAGTATGAAAAACAAGTTGCATATGCATCCATTAGGAATGCATTTTTCTTTCTTCCCAGCTACTGACAAGCTCCTGATGCCTCCTTGTTGGGTATCCTGCACACTGGGAGCTAAACGGTCAATTCCATGCTAGCTGGATAAAATACACTGAAATGTCAGTAACAATTTGTGCATTAGAAGCCATCCAGTATTGTATTTTACAGATAGCTGTATCTGTTGTATTTTATGTGTTGTCTCCTAGGTTTCTGTCTTCTAGGCCTTAATTTGCAGTGAATGAGTTTATTCATCCAAATTCTGTGCTGCATGTAGGAATTTTCTGTGAATTTTTGGAAAAGTGCATTGGCACTTGAGTTGGTATGCCTAGCGTATCCATTTTAACACACTGGGTTGTAGCTGTAAATAGTGGTCACTGAGTCGACATGACACTTGGTAAAGGGTTGGTCACATCCAGGCCTTCTTGTAGATAAATTTTACTGCACTGCTTGTATTCTTCTTTATGGAAGACTAAAATGCTTATCTGAGAATTTTAGATCAGGAAGATGTTTTAAAACATATTTTTCATATCTTGAAGAAACAGTGTTTAATTGCTATTGTCTTAACACCTGGAGGGGAGATAGTGCAAGAACTAATGGACTTGTGAACTCAATTTTTAAACGTAAAGATACTCATTGTAAGTGTTTTTTGATAAGATTAATTCTTAAAAAGGAAGACACAAAAATACAGCAAAAGCAACAAACCTTTAAATCACTTCCTTACTTGTTTACAGGAAAAGTATTCTGTTTTTCTATATAGACAAATTTTCACTTCGTATGCTGGTCTGCACGAGACTATGAGCTAATAGTGTAACGGCCTTCTTAAGAAAACTTGTTCTTCCAATTTTGACCATTGATACAGTCATTCGTCCAGTTGCTGTCTGTTTAATCATTTTGTGGAGATGCCTCTTGCAAACGTGCATTACTAGAAGCATTGCTATATGTTTACAAAAAATTTTTACTTTCCTCTAGCAAACACTCTTGAACAGAAATTGAAGATTACTGTCTTTAAGACAAATGGTAAAATATAGTATTTATTCTTAAGTAGGAAATGGATTTTTTCTTAGTAATTTGCCAAGGAAGGAGTCTTGCATTGTTTGAAAATCAATTCATCCTTGTTTTTTCAGCATTTTCAGTTAGCTTTGATTGACTGCAACCCCTGCACTTTGTCTAACGCTGAAAGTAAGTAACTTTTTAAGTATTTCCATTTGTTTTGATTCAGGTTTTTTTTTCTTACAGCTGTAACTGTTTTCAGTGAAAAGAGTCAAAACAGAAAGATAGAGAAAATATTGAGAGGGAGACTACAAAACCTGTTGTTTTAAATGGAGACAGATATTCCAGTGGAATTGTGGATTGCTTTAATAAATTAAATAAGTGAAAACAGAGACTTACTGTATTAACTGCTCTGAAGACTTGAGTTCTAGAGGCAACTTGGTATTTGAATTTTTGCTTATTTGTTTGTAAATATAGTGCCTGTGTCATGGCACACATTTAATAGTCATTGTATCCAGGTGCCGCTGTATCCAGGTACCACAAATTTGCAAATATGTCTTTTTTTCAGCAATCACCTCAGCATCATTCTAAAGTTCAGTATTGGCTTTACACTGATGAAATCTAAAAAGAAAAAAAAAGTAGAAAAAAATTGATTTATTAGGTGCCATTATATATTAGCCAGTACTTTAGCACTTTCATCTTTTAGCATGATTTGATCTGTCATGCACATTATATTCTGTAGGTTGTTACAGATTGTGCTACATATATTTGTTTGTAATGAGTGAAATCGTATGCAAGAATAAATGTATTTTTCTGCATTACATGGAATCTATCAGAATCACAAGGCAGATAGTAGTGCAGAATGTTGTTTCTTGTTGAACCTTCATGGTGTACTTGGTGTTGAGCCTAAGTTGCCTCTTTAGACTGGCTTCAGAAGCATTAGATAAAGTATTTAGAAGCATTTTTCTGTTTAATTCTAAGCTGGATTGAATTTGAATATTCTGTCAGCAAGGGTAGATAAAGAAGTTTTGTTTACATGGGTGAAACTGCTGGTTGCTTCAGTATTAAGGAGCCAGCTGTGCTACAGAGTCCTTTGCAAGGCTATGTCACTTATCAGGAGCAGGCAGAGTAATTTTCTAAAATTATTTGCAGAATTCTTACTAGGTCAGTAGATTTTGATTGTTTTCTACCAGCCATATCATTGCTTATTGTATTTCATGCTCTTTCCTATTATTTCTCACTGACTTTATCAGTTTTCAGCTCTGAATTTTTGTAAGGCTCTCCTCACACTTCCCCTGCCTTCACCTGTGCTCTGAGATTCATGTAGAGGTGCAGCTCCCTGTAAGGACTACTTTGCCCTTGTGATGTTGCATTCAGTGTACAGCAAACAAAGGAGGAAAGAGTGAAGAGGAATGAAAGATACTTTGTCAGGTTCTCCAGTGCTGCTTAGTGGAGGGACAGCTGTGCGTCCTCACCTGAGATGTCAGATACTTTGGCAGAAATGCATGAGATAGCCTTAATCCAGCCTATTCTAATCCTAAAGTAGGCCATGTGAGTAACAGCATTACAATGACAGTCTTCCTGGCAGAAGTGATTGAGTCCTACGGACATCTTCCTTTTATTTAGGGACATGCTAATGCAACACCTCTAATTTCTTTCTCCTCTATGACATGGCTTTCTTTTGTAGCTTCACTATGAAAGAGGTTTGCTATGAGGGAGGAAAAAAAAAAAAGATTTTTTTAGAGAGCTCCCTGAGACAAAAGAAGGGGTTCTCTTTCATCAGTGCAGAAGGAAGTTAGATGATATGGTGAACATAATGGATGTGTTATGTGCCCTTTAGAAAGGAACACAAAAAGTTTATTAAAATTTTAGATGATGCATTTCATTATGATCTGTTTTCTGACATGCAGTAGGGTACCTTCTTTTATACTTCTTTTATAGTGAAGGACAAAGCAATACACAAGCGGATCTTTTCCCTTCCTTCATGACTCGGAGAGAAACCCTGGACATCTGAATTACCTAAAACCTGTTGTGCCATAGCATTGAGAAAGATAGTTCTGTGTGATTGAAATCAGTTGAGCTTGGTTTAAACAGAGATGTTATCTTATTTATTTCTAATTTCCTTATGTACAGAAACTATTACTTGTCATTGTGCATCTCTGCTTAGGGATTGTATTACTAACTATCCTGAAATGTTAATGAACTTTGCATTTCAGCATGCACATAAAATCCATGGTCTGCCTTTCTGCGTTTTGTTTTCAGTCTTGATGCTTTTCTAGAAAACACATTTTCTGGCAATTCTATTATATTAAATGCAAAATATCAATACAAACATACTTTTTTGTGTTGTTAGAATGTAGTTAGTTCTCTGCTTAGCACTGATAAATTTCAAAAGCGTTTATCTCTGACTTGAGGAAAATGTATTCTTGATGTCATTCATTACATCTAATAATTTTGATTTTTCACTCTTACAGTTCAGTTTCACATCGCCCACTTATACGAAATCCAGGTAAGCTTTAGGCTCCTTTTTATAAAGTGTGATGAAGTTTCTAACTGATGATATGATCAGTCTGTGGCATTCAGCTGAGTATGGATGCTTTTGTGAATTGAAGTTAGGCTCAAGTCCTAATATTATGCACGAGGATTGTCCTGCTGAAATGGGGTGGCTATTTTAGTAAACGTAGGTTCACTAGTCTCCCAGTTAGTATGCAATAAACTGCAACATAACTTTGGCTAACAAATGGATTTTTTAATACATACATATAAATGTAAAAAATGCATAGTTTCTCAATTCATACATATTCATATTGTTTCTCACATTCATGCACACAAAGTTGTCCAGGTGCATGTATATATTATATATAAATATAAAAAAAATAGAGTCTCTCAATTCATACGTATCCATGTTGTTCCTCACATTCACACTCAAAAAGATGCCTGGGTGCTTTTACATTATATTTAACATGAAATTTTCAAATTTAACTAGACATATGTGACAGAAGCTTGTGAGATCTGAGGACAATGGGACATAATGCTGTGTTATTATTCTGTGTCAAATCCTACTGCAGTTTTTTAGATGAATCTTTTGGGAAATTATAGAACGCTCACTGAGCTTCCAGGGTATAAATAAATTAAAACCAAGCAGCTATGGAAACAGCTATTGTATATTTGTAACTTGACTGGTCATATGATTGTAGATTGTATACTCTCTTGTCATGGTTATAGGTATAATATGACTGAAGAAGAGATGTGACAGGAAAACAAAAACTGTTGTAAATGAAACAGATGACAGACGAATTCTACATTTTCAGTCATTTGAAAAGTAACTTGATAAGTAAGTGCTGTCTTTTGATGGCACAGTGAAAAATGACATTATGTAGGCAATTATTTATAAATAGAAGTTAAAAACGTGTTGAATGAGATATTTTCTTTTGACTGCTTTTGGTGCAGTAGAACTTTTGAATTTATGTAACTGTAGGACAAATAGAAATCCCCTATCCCAAAACACCATTAAGAAACTTCCTGGATTTTTGTGACTCTGACACGTCAGAGAGGTTTTTGGTTTCCTTTTGAGCACTGGATCACATTTGACAAGTTCATGTAAACAAAACATGCTATACATGTTGGTCCTTTTGATCTGCTAAAAGAAAGCAGAAAGTTGAAAATCTCAGATCACCATGCCAAGTGCCTTCTATAATACTGTGGCCTATATCGCAAATGCTTTCTAACTGGCAGTTGCAGGCAACAGGAACTTTTAATACAAGCCAGAAACAAAAAGCACATACTGCTTTTAGACTCCATTTGCCTCACAGTTCTCTTTAATGGGTATCTTCTTTTTTGGAATTTGAGAAACTTTGAACCACAAGGGGTCTTGATTTGATTTGAGTATTACCTTTGATACAGCAAAGAGACACTTTTAGAAGAGGGGCTGGGCTTCTGTTTCTTCTGACAGACACAGAGCTACAGTTTCGTGAACCCCCTCATACATACGAAAATGAGCTCGTCTTTAATAATGTGTCAGAAAGTTCATTCATTCTGAACAAGACAGTAGTCTAGGGTTGATAAGAGGTAGTGGTGTTTTTTCTTGGTTTTAATGCTTGTTTCTACTACTTGATCTGTGGCCATGTGAGTACTTCCACAGTAGTTAGGTTATCAGCTGAAGTTCCTAAAGAAAGATGATGTTTTTTTTCCAACCCACGTTTCTTAAGATTGTTTCTAATACAGCCAAACTCAAGGGCATGTAGTTGAATTGAATACCTAAATAAAAACAAATGTAAACATTATGACAGTTTTCTGTAGTACTTTAAGACAAATATGTAGGCAGATTTCTAAAGGGTAAATAATACAATAAATAACAAAAGCGAATATTATTCTAGGTCTAGAAAACATACCGTATTCTAATAGATCTTTCTGAATCATTCCAAGCATGCAAACATCTTTTTCAAAGTGGAGATATTAGTCACTAGTATTTATCTATTTAACATCCAGATTGCTGCCCCTGCTGTCACACTGCAAGAGGGGAACTTCTGTTCATTTGCCTATTTTTCATAGTCATTAACTACAAATTCTGTTCCCAATGCTAAATTTAAAGTTCTTTCCTGATTGTTTTAATTTTGCTAGCCATGGATATTTTATTTATTTGTATTGTTTGTTTTCTTGCCAGTTGTCTACATTTCATGAACACCAATTAAAAACCTTTTCTACCAACTTCCCTTTGTTCCATTTGAAAGTATGTAATTGCCGCTTTAATTTTCTTCCTGACTAGATTAAGGTTTTAAAATCAACAAAGTTGTCTTTTGTGATTGTGGGATCTCAAGAACCTAATAGCATTTAACTTCTAATAAACACTTGGGTTGTTTACAATCTCCTCCTTGACTGTCCCTTTCAAAACACCCCTAGACAGTACTGTGTTCTCTTTGCATATAAGAAATATAACTAAGTCATGACAATTTGCATTTAGGTGGCCCTTTTTATTTTAGTAGGTTCTTCACCTGTCTGTCAGAATGAGGTCTAATGTTGAGTTACCTGAAAGCATATTTTTTTCTCTGAAAATGTGTAGAATTTTTAGAAAATGACAAAAAAAAAATCCGCCAGCAACCCAATAAAAAAAAAAAAAAAGAACAGCAAAAAACAGCAGCCCTCAGCCTTTATACTTCATATAGTTACGTGGGAGAGAAGTAGAGGAATTGAGCATTTAAAATAAGTTCACAGTTAAACAATTATTGCTAGGGTAACATAAGGAGAAACAAATGACGACACAATTACCAAAAATAAAAAACAAAAAAGTCAAGACTGCTTAATGTTTGATGTGCACAAAACAAAAGCTCTTACTGTTCCAAAAGTCAGAAAAGACCACAATTCTAACTTGGAAATGTGTTTTCTGTTTCAAGGTCTATATGGGAGTTAAGAATTGAATGTTTCCATGCTCTAAGCACATTTAAACTATATGGCAAACAATAAGATAGCGTATCTTGATTCTTGAGGCATAATCTGCGGATTTGTTTTAATTCTACATATGGTGGTACTCTTACCAGTAGAGTAAATAAGCCATTCTAATATAACAAAAAAGGGAGAGAGGCTAAAGGATACCAGCCACCAGTTTCTGATTATCTTCTTTTCTGTTGCAAATTTCCTGGGAGTCATTTGAGTAGGTTTTTTTCAAATGTCAACTCACAGTCAAGCATTCCTCTTAAAAGAAACATGTTCATTTTAGTATAAGAAGTATAATGCATGCGTGAGGAGCTGACCAAATTGAATAATATACAAATTTTCCTTGACTATTTTAAGTATTCAATTTATATTAAATACTATATTTTATGAAAGTTATTCTCTTACCATATATATATATCACTTATGAAAGCTTTCATATGCACTGTATGCAAAAAAAAAAGTTCTAGATTTTTTTGTCAATGTGTTTGTGTGCTGTCAGTGCTGTGAAATCATTGCTATTGGTGATCTATTGTGAGGTTTATGATTAATCAATTTACTTTTTTCCTTTTGCAGAGAAAGTATCACTCTGCAAAGGAAGCTTATGAACAACTTTTGCAGATCGAAAACCTTCCTGCACAAGTAAAAGCAACTGTCTTACAGCAGTTAGGTATGTAAAATCAACTTCTATTTTTCTGTGTGTTTCTTTTTTTCCATCTTTGCCTTCAACAGTGTTTTTTTAAGGCTCCAATTGAATCCTAGTGAATCTGAAATACTGAGGATCATATTTGAGATTTTAACTCAAAATAGAATGCATAACAGTGGATAATTAAGCAAATAAGAGAGAAGGGAAATACTATAACTAAACTTATAAAATTAAAAAGCTCTTAGATTTGCTACGGTAGTTGCAGTGTGGGTTTGGGGCAGTGAGAGAGTGATCTTTCAGAGCGAGAGTATGGTAGTTAAAATTCTCTGTTCTTTCAATTCTGCCTTAGAGAACATCCCTTCAATTGCCAGACTAAGTGCAGTAAACCAAAATACTTCTTTCTGTTGCAGAACAGAATAACCCTGCAAGTGAAAAATCTACCTTTCTACTTAATTTTAAGTGCTTAATGAAAATATACTCCTGTAACTAAAAGTTTATTACTCTATAAAAGAGAAGAAACCACATCAAATGGAAAAAACATTACCGTTTAAAATTTGTCATCTTCCACATTTACAGAAAGCTGATAAATCATTTGTAGTCAAAAAATTCTATGGAGTGGGTAGATTAAATTGCATTTTTCCTATTTACCTCACGAAAGTATTTCCAGAATATCTTGCTAAAGTTATTCAAACGCTGCAAATTCTTCATTCACTTTCTCCATGTTCTTCATCTAATTTATTATTCTAAGTATTAATTTAGCCTGCTTGTGCCCATCTTTTTCTTTTTGTTTTTCCTTCATACAGTGGTCATTTAATTCAAATGGGTAATTGGCAGTAAGTCACAGCCGCAGTACTTTCTCTTCTGTAACACAGGTTGTGTATGCTTTTGGGGCAGGCTGATTTGTTTAGCTTTTCGTTTTTCTGTGTGAAACCACAAATGACACTGCAGGTATCTAGGTGGTGTCGGATGGAAATGTTCCTTACATTTCAGTATCCCCTTCGGTTATTGTTTGTTTGTTTTTTAATTTGGTACTACTTAACTTAGTATAAATTGTAAGCAGTATCATTCATATAGGCTACACAAAGGATCAGCAGAACACAGATTGCCCAAAATAGGTGACCAGTGCTCTTTCAAGTCTTTTTGACACATGCTGCTATGTTAGAAGCAAAGGTGTGGCCATCTTCATAAAATCATACCACAGGTTGCTGTGCTACCAATAGGAGCAGTGTCTGAGAATTGTCTGCTGTCTGAAAACTGAATTAGCTTCCCCTATTTAATCAGCGTAGGTCACTTAATTGTGGTAGTTGGGATAGCTTGTATGTAGAGAAGGAGGCAGTGCTCTTAACTAGAATGTTCACAAAATAATACCATTTCTTTTGCTCCTCACTATTAGCGGTGCTATTAATCAGAGTATGGTGTTTATGACAGATTAGTATCTAGCAGCCCATAATAAAACACCTCCTTGGGAAGCATAGTCTGGGTGGTACACTGCTGCTTAAAAAAAGTAATATGAGGGCTACTCCAAAAATAGTGCCTCCTGTTTTATGATGTTGGCACATGATGTCAGAGACAGATGTTGGTGGCATGGCAGTAGAGGTTGAACCTCCCCTCCAGTATCCCATTATATGTTATTGCCATGTGACAGATGGCAGCAGAGGGGCACTCTGACACAGTGGCGTCTGACATGGAAGTGCGTATGAAGCAGCGTGTAATTGAATTCCTTCCTGCTGAAAAAAAATTGCTTCTGTTGACATTCATTAACACTTGCTGAAAATTGATGGTGGCCAACAGTGGATGTGAGCGCAGTGAGGCAGTGGGTGGTGTGTTTCAGCAGTGGTGACAGCGACAGCGGGTCACTTCCAGTGGTGCAGCTTTTTATGAGTGTGGCATGCAGCTCTTGTTCATAACTGACAAATATGCATAGCCAAAGGTGGTGACTGTTGAAAAGAAGTGTTTTGTAGCTAAGAATTTGCCCTATCAAATAGTGTTATTGTACTCTTTGTATTTGATGTAGTTTCCATGGAAATCAGGCATTACTTCCAGAGCAACCGACGTAGGAAATACCTGCCATCTACCAGAATGCTATTAGCAAAAAACAATCAAAATATATTTCTAGATCAGATTCTTTTTTTTTTTTTTTCCACTCCCAACGGGAAAATTATTTTGGCATGAAAATACCTTGTGTTCATTTTTCTTAACTAATTAATGTTTACTGAGCATAAATTGAAATTTAGGCAAATTCAGATATTGTGTGAGAGAATTACTAAAACCTTCACTCTCATTGCTATTTTCCAAAACAGATCATTGTGGAGGAAAACCTTGTAATTCTCTGAGAAATACGTATGTGTTTGAGCTGATGTGTACTAATTAGTTCTGATAGATTAACAGGAAGATCTGTGCAGTTGAATAAGAACAGTTTGTTTTATGTTTTTTACTGCATTTAATTTGCTTTCCAGACAATAATTCTTTTCACCACTTTGCCTAAAATTGCATTAAATAAGGGCCGCTATGCCGGATGAGACTGAAGATCTAATCTGTCCCAGTATTCTTTCTCCAATTTTAATGAGCAGTTGCATAATCTGGAGTGTAGAACAGTGTTAGCATCTGCCCCAGGCTTCCTAAAGCACTCTCGCAAAGACTTTTGTTGGGGGCATTTCTAGGTGATGTGTCTGTAATTGGGTGAGACATCATGAGATTCTGAAATGGGGAGCAGGCTCAAAAACTGAGAGTCTTCAGAGACTGGGACGATGTTTATCAAGGAAGCAGCAGTTGCCTTAAGTACAACATGAGAGTGATTGATAAGCATAAAACCGACTAAAACATGAGCCAGGCTTGAACATGCTTTTGCTAAAGAAACATGGTGATTTGTTACGAATTAGATTTAAAAAAAAAAAAAAAAACAAAAAAAAAACCTGGAAAAGAGCCTGGAACATGGACAAAATTAGCATTTTTGATTATAATGTTGAAAATGTCCCCAAAGTAGGAGAGTATGTTGTGAGAGCTAGTTGACAATTAGAATTAGCTCTTGCAAAGCAGAGACCACATGGCTTACCAGTTTCCTTTACTTGTGCTGTTCTAGAAGAAAACTTTGTTCTCTCTTGACTTCTACCTTTTTCACCTTCCTACATGTTAAGATAAAGTCAGAAAGCAACCCTTGGTTCAGCACTGAAAGTAGATAGGGATTTCTAGTTCTCTTTTCTGTCTCCTAGAAATAGATTCTTCTTATCAGTGAACCTCAGAGAAGATCTGAAGATACAGCGTGTTATCTGTCAGTTTGGAAAGATTCTGATAAAGCATAAAATAGGCATCACCACACAACACTTCTGAAGATTCAGGAAATTGTTTAATATCTGTTTTTTACCATGTTTATACTCTCTGAACTCCTACTTTCATTTCACTCAGGCTTTGCCTGCCACTGCACCCAATATTTTATCTTTCCTGTACAGTTATGTAGGTTGCATTCAAATAAGCACCCTCACATAAGCCTTGTTTCTTAAAGCACAAGTATTTCCTATGTGCTTCAGGACTTCAATGACTTGGGATTTTAATCAAAATCATAGCTTGTTGTTAACATAAGTTACTGTGTTTTTTTTTCTTTTTTTTCTGGCGGGTAGGGTTTTGACTTGGTCCATCTTCAGACAAGATAAAGTACTCTTCTGTCAGCACTGTAACTACTTGACTCTTAACACAGTATTTCTTGCAGTCGGTGAATTATTCAAACTTATGCTTCTCAACACAGTTTCCAAGTGGAAACTTGGAAACTTCTTCAAACACTTCAGGCAAACATTGTTCAGTAGACTCGATTTTTTCCTAGATTGCCTTTTTTTTTTAAGCTTGTAAGTTTGTCTTCCTTTGCAAAAGTGTCACTGTGTCTGCTGTGAGTCCATGGGATTAAATGTATGTATATATAACTCAAATAGATCAGGTAGAGTAAGTTACTTAAGATATAGTCCAATCACAATGAAGTAAAGCTGCAAATACTCATCAGTTCTGTTCTCAGCCTTGTTTACTGGGGTCTGGCATTTCTGATGAAGTGGGCAGACTGTTCTTTAAATGATATTATATGTTTATGTAGTTAGACTGATTCTTAAAGGATAAGCTTAGGGTGCAGAAGTATAGTTGATGTAGGTTTTACATGAACACTGAGAGCAGATGTTTGTGCAGCTCTATATAACAAAAACCTTATGCAAATCTTGTATGTTATATGAAACTGATGCAGTGTTTCACGAGGGATCATTTTTGACCAGGACACTATAAAAACATAGGGACAGTCTGCTCTCATACTTTACAATTTATGAATATTAGATGAAAGGCAAGAGGTTGTTAAGACAAGTACATGGAAATTAAGCAAACATCAAGACATAATTGACCAATGGACCAGTGTAGTATGTAGAGATTTCATCAAGCTAGCTGCCTGTAGAAAAGAATTTCCTTTTACTCACAGGCAGCAGTGAGATGATTTTGTGAGCACTTCCAGAGATACCATCACCTAGGCATAGAGGCACATGGGGAGAAGCCTGAGAAGATGACGAAGGTGCTTTATTTGAAATGGTAACCAAGCCTTACGTCATTGCTGAAACAGAGGTGCACTTTGATAGCTTGTAAAAGACTATATGAAGGCAAGGACTGAGAGGCCATTAAAGTCAGGATTAATAATTTGCCTAATGTAGTGAGAAAAGAGGAGGCACGTGAAAATATATTCTGTGATTATGTGAGGAAACAAAATGATCTTTTTAGAAGAATTTGATATGTAGGTGAGAAGTGATTGCATTTTTCGATCAAAAAGAGGGGATGTTGTAGCAAGGTAGACATAATGACGAAGTATGAAAAACTGAGATGGAATGACGGCAATTCTTAATAATGCATTACTGGGGAACAGCGCAAATACAGACACGAGAGTTAGAAAGAAAAGGTAAAATGAACTTAATATACAGATGATGGATGTGTTTTACAGGGAAGATGAGGGCATGAGAGGTGCCAACATTCAGAGGAGGAAAGAGTTAATATTTTCAGATTAACTTTTTATTGAATATTGAGTGGTTCATAGTTATGCTACTAACCTTGTAGTAAACAAGAATGTTTTTAAGGCATGTGAAAGCAATTTTGAATGTAGGTCCTGTAGTTTTAGTAACGAACTTCAAAAGGAAGTTTTTTAAGTTTCTTTCATAACAATTTGTGTAACTGTTAGTATTGTTTGATATTCATATTTTTATAGAGGGACCAAAGCTGTCAATATTCTGCTGCACCAGAGCATTAAGTGATGTTTGAGAATTTCACTTCTGCCATCTGTGGATTTTTCTTGTAGGCTGGATGCATCACACCGTGGATCAGCTTGGAGACAAGGCAACCAAGGAAAGTTATGCTATACAGTATCTCCAGAAATCTCTAGAAGCGGATCCAAATTCTGGTCAATCCTGGTATTTCCTTGGAAGGTGAGAAATGACTTTATAGACTTTGTAACTGTGTTTGTAATTGTTTTTTGAGGAGTATTTTATGAGTTATCTTTTATGTTCTTTGTAGCTTTTAGAGAAAAAATGGAAGGAAAAGGTGTTTGTATCTAGTAAAGTCCTGATTTTCTGGAAAGCTGTGAAGTTATTTAGAATGGTTATAGATTACAAGTTGAAATGAAATATGTTACCTAAGTGGTCCTCTTTTTGTTTTTTTTTGTTTTGTTTTTGTTTGTTTGTTCTGTAGTTCAGTTTACAGCTTTACAGAAATGCTAATCTGCCTTACCTGCTTTTACTTGTTTCATTATTTTCTCTTTATTTTCTTAAAATCTCCCTCTAGTTTCAAACAGTTTCAGCACTAAAGTACAAGCGCGTCGATCTGCTGACAGAATAGTTTACAACTAGATATTAAGCCAAGATAAATCAAGTGGATCCATTCTAATTTCTACTTAAGTATTATACTGATCTTCAATCATGCACAGTAGTTTTCCCGTGAAAATTAGCTTTATCGAAGATGTAAAATTATGTCAACTTAAAGACTCTTCTTAGTCTCCATTTTTTTACAAATAGGTGCTTTAAACAAGCCATCAGTAACTTTGGAAATAATCAGGCTTTGGAGAATAGCAGTCTAATTTATCTTCTATGTGGTTGAAAGCTTTGATGTCAATTTAAGCACATGAACTGGTCAGTTCTGTGGAGAAGTAGATTAAATAGAAATTATGCAAAAATGAAATTAGTATAGTAACCTCACTATCTTCCAGCTTACTTTCCTGTAAGTTCTTGTCATACCTAACTAGACATACTACTGTTTCTGTCACCCTGATTTTATTCCTGCTGCTCTTTTTTGAGCAAGAGTCTTAAACTAGCAGTCTGCAGGCTAAGGGAGAAGTGCGAGCAGCGGGGACAGAGAGCTGGAGTGGGAAGAAAAGGCAAAAGGAGCCAGGGATCATCTGGCTTGTTTTGTCATCCCTTTGGCTAAAACCTGTTCTTTTCCTCTCTAATCCCAATCCACACAGATAGAGCCAGTTGTGTTCTTACACAACAGCAGGACAAAGGCAAGGCTCAGTGGAGTACATGTGCTCTTCCTGTACCTAAGCTTTAGTTTGGTTGGAGTGATACCTAGGACTATACAAACAAGGTAGGGGAATGGAGGAAATAGAGGAATAGGAAGTGTAGTGGAAGTATCCCTTATATTATACAGGGGAGGAGCAGAACAAAACATTTCTGTACCTACTTCTTGCAATCAGTACATTAACAGGAGATTTATAAGTTTACAGGGCTGTGCATTCACTCTTCCTCTTTTTCCCTCCCAGTATATCTCCTTGTGTTACTCTTTCCTCTGCTGGTCCTCCAAATTAGATAACATGGTTTAAAGTTTAAAAACTCCACCTCATTTCCCTGTTTTAAAGTTTCTTGGGTGCTTGATGTTAGTGTTATCCTAATTGGAATCTGTGTGTATCTGTTAAGCAGACAGATTTAAATATGTCTGTTGGAACGTGGGCTAAATTCTGGATAAAATGATATCCTGAAACATTGTATGGAGACGTGACTTATTTATTAGAATGAGTACCACTAGATAATACTGCATTTTCTAATAAGCCTTAAGAATACACAGAAGAGTGTAGCATATTTGATGAACCTCACCTGTACTGTTCTGGACTTTTTTTTAAAATAGAATAAACTTTGTTATTGATGTGCTTTGAAACTTGTCAGTTCTTTTTCCAAGAGGGAAACTTATTGGAAAAATGTAAGGCAAAGCTATTGTAGTTAAAATCAATTGCATGTGTTTTTTTTTTCATATTTTATTTATTTGAAGTTTTTATTTTAAAAAGTAGATGCTATTCCCTGCAGAATAATGGTAGTTCTCTTTCAAGGTTTGATAGTTCTGCTTACAGTGCCTAGGAAACCAATGAAGTTGTAGTATATATATAATATTCAAGTAATAAAATTTGGAAAAACTCCAGACAAGGAAGATTTTTATTGCTTTCTGTACATGGTTAAACTAATTGGTTTGTTGTTCATTATTTGAAAACTTTGAGTTATGAGTTATGCATATAAAAAATTTCCAAGACCGCCCTGACTGAATTGGTCATTATCTCTTAATATAAATCAAATAATCCTGAAGCACTAATTGCAGAATATGAAATTTTATTGTATTAGATTTCATGAAATAAGTATCTTAATGGATTTTTTTGAATGTTGACTGGAGCTGAATATTGTTCTTACTGACCGATGTCTATCTTAAGTGGAACAAAGGTAGATCTTCAAACTATAGCATGACTTCTGCTTTCACTGCAAATACATTAAGTTAGGGTTTAAACAGCATTTCTCTGCTTCTCAAATGAAGAATTAGTAATACATGTTGATTAACAAGTTTGAGTCTATTTGTGCCCAGCATTGAAAAGCAGCAAATGTTTTGGATTCATCTAGATGAGTATGTGTTTGTACGACTTAACATTTATCAGACCAGTCTTCGTAAGCCATCATCACTGATTACCTTCTATAAATATTACCAAAAGTCTTTTTTTCTTCTCCCAGGTGCTATTCAAGTATTGGGAAAGTTCAGGATGCCTTTATATCTTATAGGCAATCTATTGATAAATCAGAAGCAAGTGCAGATACATGGTGTTCTATAGGGTAAGGATGAAACAGGGTAATACAGTGATATAATTCAATGCTCATGCATATATATGATTGAAGAATATTAGCTTTTTAAAACTTTTGTGCTCTCAAATGTTTTGTAATTTTTTTATTTCTACCTTTATGTTGTTACATTTGTCTAATTTGAAGTTTAAATTATAATTTTACATGCTTTTTCCATTTTTAAAATACTGAATATGCTGTATATACAAACTTTGCATGTCAAGATTTTATAAATATGGGGTTGGTTTTTTTTGCTTATTACTGTGATTTATGTAATGACAAAGTTTATTAAGGGCTTTGGGGTGAATGTTTGTATTTGACTTCATTGTACTTTGACTTTGTTATTAATTCTCAACTTCACAAATCTTTCTATTCAGTGTGCTGTATCAACAGCAAAATCAGCCTATGGATGCTTTACAGGCCTATATCTGTGCTGTACAATTAGACCATGGCCATGCTGCAGCCTGGATGGACCTAGGCACACTCTATGAGTCCTGCAACCAGCCTCAGGATGCCATTAAATGCTACTTAAATGCAACTAGGAGCAAAAATTGTAGTAATACCTCTGCACTTGCAGCACGGATAAAGTATTTACAGGTAAAGCTAAAGTTTTAAGATGTGGGAAATATTCATCCATATACATACCAGAGGGGAGGGTAGAAGTAACACACAGATTTAACTTACAATCATTTGTGGTGTGTATAACTTGTTTTCATATGTATTGTAAGCATATCATAGCCTGTAATATTTTATTTCTTCATTTTTAAGTGGAATTTAATTACATATAGACCCTATTTTACGTATTTAATCAGTGCATACTGTTTTACATCACTTTTTTTCTTTGTATTGTCTACATTTTTAAGTTCTCATAACATAGAGAGAGAACACACACGTGCTATCTTTCACTCTTGTTTGCAATTTCAGAAAAAAAAAAAGAATTAATGAGACCTGTGAATCTAGAGCTCATCTTTGTTCTGATTCTCACAAAGGTTTATATTCTGGTTACCCTCTTTATACTTAGCACCTTTCTAAAACCCCAAATTTTAAATCTATCCTCTTCTTTAAAACATAATTAGCTACAGCATATAGGAAGATTTCATGGACTTGCTCTTACTAAAGTAGGCTTGTGTTAAATTTGCTTTTTACATAATTTTTCCTAGGCTCAGTTGTGTAACCTTCCACAAGGTAGTCTACAGAATAAAACTAAATTACTTCCTAGTATTGAGGAGGCATGGAGCCTACCAATCCCCGCAGAGCTTACCTCCAGGCAGGGTGCCATGAACACAGCACAGCAGGTGAGAAGTTGGGTTATGTTCTGCAGGTGCCCAGCTTTAAGGGTTCTTTACAATCTGTAGTGGTCAAGCTTATTTTGTTGAGTGCAGGACTGGCTTTTATTAATAAAAAGCCTTTGATTTATTTGCAAAGGTATACTAGATCAAGAAGCAGCTCCCTACAATATGGGAGAAAGATGGGGGTACCAATTTAGAACCTTTGTGGATTTTCATGATTTTAAAAATTTCATCTTAAATAGAATGCTGCAGTGGTTTAATAATCCCTTGAAAGGTACACATTCCTCCATTGATGACCATATGGAAACTGATTTTTCAGTTTTTGAGACCATCTTCAAAATATCTGCTCAGCCCCTTTAAAATATGTGGGCTGTTAAAATATGTAGTTTAAAGGAAAGAATTAAGAATATATAGAACCATATTTTTGTCTTCTGTGATTCTTAGGCTTGTAAACCTCATCATCCAAATACTGAACCTGTACTAGGCCTCACTCAAACACCAATTTCACAGCAATCCTTGCCACTACACATGATTCCTTCTAGCCAAGTAGATGACCTGACCAGTCCTGCCAAGAGGAAAAGAACATCTAGTCCAACAAAGGTATATATTCTGATGAACTAAAGAGCCCCCTCCCAAAATTATATGGAAATATGCATTGAAGTGATGCAGCATGCACACAATTTGTGCCGTGAATTTCAATCCTTTGGCATCAAGGTGGGGAATGTTTTTAGATATTTTAAAGAAAATTTTTCAGTGATGTGTTTAGTAAGGAGGTTACAGTTGTGGTAGTAAGTGTGTAAGGGCAATACAGATCAGCAGTGTACTGTACTATAGTTACAGTTGTGTATGTGGAAAAGTACAGTCATAGTCTGGTGGTGGGTAAGAGAGGGAGACAACCATATCATCCTGTCTACAGCCTTTGCTTATATTTAGAATTCAAGTGTTTCATCATCATGTAGTGATGTTATGGTAGATAAAATTACCCGGTTCTAACAGCAGTGTACCTTTAAGTTAATTGCATAATTTTATTTGATTGTTTCTCACTATGGTATTAGATATCACTTATTTTACATCTAACTACTATGATGTTATATGGGAATGGTAGAACAAGTCTTGGCATGCATTAGTATATTCTCTGTGTAAAAAGACTAGTTCTTTCATAAGATAAAATCCAAATGTGAAAAAATGATATTGACCGTTTGATAGTCAAGAATTTTAACATAATGTTTTCTCTCAGAATACTTCAGATGTTTGGAGCAGTGGCCATACAGTGTCACACCCTCCTGTACAACAACAAATTCATTCTTGGTGCTTGACACCACAGAAATTACAGGTAAGTACGTTGAAGGTCTTGAAGCTTTGATTTATTTTTTGTTAGTTTCTTTCTTCTAAGAAAAAAAATACTTTTGACTCACATTTCTGAAACTAAATGGGAAACAATACAAATTCTTTTAATATTGATGAATGCTGTGTGGAATATATAAGATTAGCTGTATAATAAAATAGATTCGATCATTAGTAGAAATTGAATGCTTATCTTGTTTGAATTGTATAATTTAAGTAGGAGCATACAGTAATGCCACTTATGTTGTTTTAAAGATAGATATGCAAATTGTAACACTTGCAAGGCAAGTGTATTTTGCTGCTTGTTTTAGCATGGAGAATATTGAAGAAGTGAAAATATTGTGGCATCCTCTTTTTCTTATGAGCTATCTTATTGTATCAAATTACATAAACTCACACATTGTACAAAATGGGATTAATCAAATGAAAGTTGGTACCACTTTTCTGTATTACACATCATTTAACATTTTTTATATGAAATACTAGATTTTGTTTTTGAAATCTTGTTTCAGGTCTTTTTTGTGATGATGCTTTTGTCATGTCTTCAGTTCATTAGAACTTGCAGTGAGATTCAGCAGGAATTCCACATTTTGAAAATCAGGCTTAGCTAGAAACCCTCGCCCGTGTATCATAGATACTATTTTCGATACAAGGAAACATAGAAGAGAATATAGTGCAGAAACAGAAGGCTCCTTGAGCAATATTCCCTGTAACTTGCAAAATAGCTCTGTGGCTGTTTCTTTATATGAAAGATGTTACTTGCTGATAGACTGAAGGTGTGTGGAGAGTAGTTTAAAAGGGATGCAAAGATCAGGTTTTGGGTAACAAATACTTAAATTTTAGTTGTAAATTACTTCAGGGTCGTGTCTTCAGATACTTCTTTCCGTAGTTAAGTTGCATAGTGTTCTGAATGTTGTGTGTTTTCTTGAGAAGTTTTCAAGTGTGGCTGTAAGACTGAATTTACTTCATACTGAGCATTATTTTAACTATAAAATAATAGAATAGTACGAAAATGTTAAAACATACATAATGATAATAGGAATTCTGAATTAATGTAGTTTTATGTTAATGTAGTTTTCTTAACAGTACCAGTTCTCTTAATTTTAACGAAGCGGTGATGAGATATACTCTAATAGTTCTGAAGATCTCTTTACTTTTAATAACAGCTTATAAAGTTTGGTTACAGACTTTAGTTTATGGAAAGATGTTTTAGTCTGCAGCAGAAATCTTGATCTTGTCTTTAGCTTTGCAAGTTTTGTTTTAGCTGTGCAAGTCTCATCTTCCTGGATAATTTTTAGTAATGTATGCAAGAAGGTCGTTAAAAATTGTATACATTTGTGATGATTCTAACCTATACTGGTTGATTTTTTTCAGCACTTGGAACAGCTACGTGCAAACCGAAATAATTTAAATCCAGCACAGAAACTTATGCTGGAGCAGCTGGAGAGTCAGTTTGTCTTGATGCAGCAACACCAGCAAGTGAGAACAAAAATATTTTTCTGTTCTACAAAACTTTTATTGATGATGGCATCTGTTGTGTTTCTTGAATTTTTAAGGTTTTGTACAGAGGTCTCATGCCTTTTGTGATATTACGTTGTCATCTTTTTCATACAAAGTTTAAGTGTGATTTACTTGTGAAAGTTAATGGTTTTAGCTGTGTTTTATTATAGGGGTACCAGATAGCATAAAACATTTCAAGCTACATTTTCAAACTGAAGTGAGTGAATGCATGTAAAAGCAGTATGAGTTGAAAAACACTTACTTGCAGTAAGCCATATCACAGCTTTTTCTCTCATGCTTTCATTATTCACTTCTCTCTCTCTTAGTGTCCAACTTTAGCAGTATAATGCTAACAGTCAAACTGAAGAGCCTAGAAGAAAGGTGTGCCAATAGCTTTACCTTAAAATTCACTCAGCGCGTTTGTGAGCATGACAGTCATCTTACTTCTCAAATGCAAGTGGCAAGGTGTCAAAATCAGTATACAGTTGAAATTGAAAAGTGCAATATAAAATACACAAGCCTAATATGATCTTTACTTCTTAAATTCTGTAGCCTTAAGTTCTATAGCTAACATCGTTGTGCTTTGTTCATCCTCCATTAGATGAGACAAACAGGAGTTGCACAGGTACGATCTACTGGAATTCCTAATGGGCCAACAGCTGATTCATCACTGCCTACAAA